>NW_026775062.1:0-56000 GCF_963082965.1 Carassius carassius
CTGATCTGGATACAGACTGGATCTGGTGGCTACGGTGACCTCGGTATAAGGGATTTCTTTAAAAGACTCTTTTATTCATATAAGATTTTCTCCAACTTTTCAGATGGAGGCATGAGAAAGAGATTGCCTTGATTGGGCTTGTGGTTATTGGTGGACCGAGTGGACTTTTGTGAGTTTTACTTCTCCCTTTTGGAGTGGGGGGGGGGGGGGCTGACGAAACGCATGTGGGCAGGCGTCGTCACCCTTGATGACCCTTGGCGAGCGTAGTGGTTTACCAGAGGCAGCGCACAGGCCGGAGTAGTCGTAGACACAGCTCGAGTTTCTCTTCATTGTCGCATAAATCTTTCGCCTTTTACTAAAGATTTCCGTGGAGGGGAACTTTTGCGAGTGACCTGTATTTTTGGGTGCTCTGCTCACAGCAGAGCTACATCGAAATGTCAAGAGCAGAATCAATTTGGCCGTCCGCCAACACGCTGCAGGAGGGCGTGCCACTGGTCTTCGTCTGTATTTGCACTCTCTGCGTTTGCGCTGTCAGCACTTAATGTTTATTTAGCTGGCATGGGAAGGCCGCACTTTCTTGTACGTGACGGGATGCAAACTCTGGAAGGCTCTCTTTAGTGACGGGTCCAAACAAAGATCTCATCAGCTCCTCTAGCCCTATCGGCGACTCGTGCACTTCGAGCCTTCTTAGCGACGGTGCAAGTGGCTGACTGCTGACTGCTGACTGCTGACTGCGTTGGTGGTATAGTGGTGAGCATAGCTGCCTTCCAAGCAGTTGACCCGGGTTCGATTCCCGGCCAACGCATGTCCTTTGGCTCGGGCTGATGTCGAAGCAGAACTCCTTCTGTGACCTGTGGCTCCTCCCAAAACTTTTGGATGGATCATTCGGAAGCCGAAAAGAGCTAGCTCTCCCCGTCGGGGAATCGAACCCCGGTCTTCCGTGTGACAGGCGGAGATACTGTCCACTATACTAACGAGGAGCTGCGCATGCTGCCGTTTCTCCCCCAACCGACGCTACTGCACCGACATAACTGAACAATGCATGGCTTTTTCTGATGCTGACACAGCCCTAGCACCGTCAAATTCCGGATGGACCCATCATTAGCTAAAGTCGCATAACATTTGGAACACTACCCGTTGCAGGGGTCATTGTTTGGACTCTTTTTTTTTTTTTTTTTTAATTGCGCTTTAAACAAAAAGGATTTTGCCAATGCAACTGAACAACATTAATTAGGAACACAGTGCGTCAATAAAGCAAAATGACAGTTAAAGGCATTTCGTCATTGAAATCGGTGATGTCATCATTCAGCTAAGTTCAGTTTAAATAGTATCTGTGCAATAATTTGCAATCAAGTCAACGATATCGCTGTACATGAAGTGTCCCCAGCTATGCCTGCCAGAGGCGACAGAGGCAAGGAACCAAAACTCGATCGGTGAGAAACCAGGCTCAGTCGGGGAGACAGTTCTCCTCTGGTCAGAGGAAACCAGCAAATCAGCTCCAGGCTGCAGAAAAGTCAGACTGTGCAGAAGAATCATCTGTTTCCTGTGGTCTTGTCCTGGTGGTCGTCTGAGACAAGGTCTTTACAGGGGATCTGTATCTGGGGCTCATCTAGTTGTCCCGGTCTCCGCTGTGTTTCAGGGCCATAGAGGTCCTTTCTAGGTGTTGATCAACCATCTTGTCTGGATACTGACTGGATCCGGGTGACTGAAGCGGCCCACTGATCTGGATACAGACTGGATCTGGTGGCTACGGTGACCTCGGAATAAGGGATTTCTTTAAAAGACTCTTTTATTCATATAAGATTTTCTCCAACTTTTCAGATGGAGGCATGAGAAAGAGATTGCCTTGATTGGGCTTGTGGTTATTGGTGGACCGAGTGGACTTTTGTGAGTTTTACTCCTCCCTTTTGGAGTGGGGGGGGCGGGGGGGGGCTGACGAAACGCATGTGGGCAGGCGTCGTCACCCTTGATGACCCTTGGCGAGCGTAGTGGTTTACCAGAGGCATGGCACAGGCCGGAGTGGTCGTAGACACAGCTCGAGTTTCTCTTCATTGTCGCATAAATCTTTCGCCTTTTACTAAAGATTACCGTGGAGGGGAACTTTTGCGAGTGACCTGTATTTTTGGGTGCTCTGCTCATAGCAGAGCTACATCGAAATGTCAAGAGCAGAATCAGTTTGTCCGTCCGCCAACACGCTGCAGGAGGGCGTGCCACTGGTCTTCGTCTGTATTTGCACTCTCTGCGGTTGCGCTGTCAGCACTTAATGTTTATTTAGCTGGCATGGAAAGGCAGCACTTTCTTGTACGTGACGGGATGCAAACTCTGGAAGGCTCTATTTAGTGATGGGTCCAAACAAAGATCTCATCAGCTCCTCTAGCCCTATCGGCGACTCGTGCTCTTCGAGCCTTCTTAGCGACGGCGCAAGTGGCTGACTGCTGACTGCGTTGGTGATATAGTGGTGAGCATAGCTGCCTTCCAAGCAGTTGACCCGGGATCGATTCCCGGCCAACGCACGTCCTTTGGCTCGGGCTGATGTCGAAGCAGAACTCCTTCTGTGACCTGTGGCTCCTCCCAAAACTTTTGGATGGATCATTCGGAAGCCGAAAAGAGCTAGCTCTCCCCGTCGGGGAATCGAACCCCGGTCTTCCGCGTGACAGGCAGAGATACTGTCCACTATACTAACGAGGAGCTGCGCATGCTGCTGTTTCTCCCCCAACCGACGCTACTGCACCGACATAACCGAACAATGCATGGCTTTTTCTGACGCTGACACAGCCCTAGCACCGTCAAATTCCGAATGGACCCATCATTAGCTAAAGTCGCATAACATTTGGAACACTACCCGTTGCAGGGGTCATTGTTTGGACTCTTTTTTTTTTTTATTTTTTTTTTTAAATTGCGCTTTAAACAAAAAGGATTGTGTCAATGCAACTGAACAACATTAATTAGGAACACAGTGCGTCAATAAAGCAAAATGACAGTTAAAGGCATTTCGTCATTGAAATCGGTGATGTCATCATTCAGCTAAGTTCAGTTTAAATAGTATCTGTGCAATAATTTGCAATCAAGTCAACGATATCGCTGTACATGAAGTGTCCCCAGCTATGCCTGCCAGAGGCGACAGAGGCAAGGAACCAAAACTCGATCGGTGAAAAAATGGAGAAAAAACCCGGTGAGAAACCAGGCTCAGTCGGGGAGACAGTTCTCCTCTGGTCAGAGGAAACCAGCAAATCAGCTCCAGGCTGCAGAAAAGTCAGACTGTGCAGAAGAATCATCTGTTTCCTGTGGTCTTGTCCTGGTGGTCGTCTGAGACAAGGTCTTTACAGGGGATCTGTATCTGGGGCTCATCTAGTTGTCCCGGTCTCCGCTGTGTTTCAGGGCCATAGAGGTCCTTTCTAGGTGTTGATCAACCATCTTGTCTGGATACTGACTGGATCCGGGTGACTGAAGCGGCCCACTGATCTGGATACAGACTGGATCTGGTGGCTACGGTGACCTCGGAATAAGGGATTTCTTTAAAAGACTCTTTTATTCATATAAGATTTTCTCCAACTTTTCAGATGGAGGCATGAGAAAGAGATTGCCTTGATTGGGCTTGTGGTTATTGGTGGACCGAGTGGACTTTTGTGAGTTTTACTCCTCCCTTTTGGAGTGGGGGGGGCGGGGGGGGGCTGACGAAACGCATGTGGGCAGGCGTCGTCACCCTTGATGACCCTTGGCGAGCGTAGTGGTTTACCAGAGGCATGGCACAGGCCGGAGTGGTCGTAGACACAGCTCGAGTTTCTCTTCATTGTCGCATAAATCTTTCGCCTTTTACTAAAGATTTCCGTGGAGGGGAACTTTTGCGAGTGACCTGTATTTTTGGGTGCTCTGCTCATAGCAGAGCTACATCGAAATGTCAAGAGCAGAATCAGTTTGGCCGTCCGCCAACACGCTGCAGGAGGGCGTGCCACTGGTCTTCGTCTGTATTTGCACTCTCTGCGGTTGCGCTGTCAGCACTTAATGTTTATTTAGCTGGCATGGAAAGGCAGCACTTTCTTGTACGTGACGGGATGCAAACTCTGGAAGGCTCTATTTAGTGATGGGTCCAAACAAAGATCTCATCAGCTCCTCTAGCCCTATCGGTGACTCGTGCTCTTCGAGCCTTCTTAGCGACGGCGCAAGTGGCTGACTGCTGACTGCGTTGGTGATATAGTGGTGAGCATAGCTGCCTTCCAAGCAGTTGACCCGGGATCGATTCCCGGCCAACGCATGTCCTTTGGCTCGGGCTGATGTCGAAGCAGAACTCCTTCTGTGACCTGTGGCTCCTCCCAAAACTTTTGGATGGATCATTCGGAAGCCGAAAAGAGCTAGCTCTCCCCGTCGGGGAATCGAACCCCGGTCTTCCGCGTGACAGGCGGAGATACTGTCCACTATACTAACGAGGAGCTGCGCATGCTGCTGTTTCTCCCCCAACCGACGCTACTGCACCGACATAACCGAACAATGCATGGCTTTTTCTGACGCTGACACAGCCCTAGCACCGTCAAATTCCGAATGGACCCATCATTAGCTAAAGTCGCATAACATTTGGAACACTACCCGTTGCAGGGGTCATTGTTTGGACTCTTTTTTTTTTTATTTTTTTTTTTAAATTGCGCTTTAAACAAAAAGGATTGTGCCAATGCAACTGAACAACATTAATTGGGAACACAGTGCGTCAAAAAAGCAAAATGACAGTTAAAGGCATTTCGTCATTGAAATCGGTGATGTCATCATTCAGCTAAGTTCAGTTTAAATAGTATCTGTGCAATAATTTGCAATCAAGTCAACGATATCGCTGTACATGAAGTGTCCCCAGCTATGCCTGCCAGAGGCGACAGAGGCAAGGAACCAAAACTCGATCGGTGAAAAAATGGAGAAAAAACCCGGTGAGAAACCAGGCTCAGTCGGGGAGACAGTTCTCCTCTGGTCAGAAGAAACCAGCAAATCAGCTCCAGGCTGCAGAAAAGTCAGACTGTGCAGAAGAATCATCTGTTTCCTGTGGTCTTGTCCTGGTGGTCGTCTGAGACAAGGTCTTTACAGGGGATCTGTATCTGGGGCTCATCTAGTTGTCCCGGTCTCCGCTGTGTTTCAGGGCCATAGAGGTCCTTTCTAGGTGTTGATCAACCATCTTGTCTGGATACTGACTGGATCCGGGTGACTGAAGCGGCCCACTGATCTGGATACAGACTGGATCTGGTGGCTACGGTGACCTCGGAATAAGGGATTTCTTTAAAAGACTCTTTTATTCATATAAGATTTTCTCCAACTTTTCAGATGGAGGCATGAAAAAGAGATTGCCTTGATTGGGCTTGTGGTTATTGGTGGACCGAGTGGACTTTTGTGAGTTTTACTCCTCCCTTTTGGAGTGTGGGGGGGGGGGCTGACGAAACGCATGTGGGCAGGCGTCGTCACCCTTGATGACCCTTGGCGAGCGTAGTGGTTTACCAGAGGCAGCGCACAGGCCGGAGTGGTCGTAGACACAGCTCGAGTTTCTCTTCATTATCGCCTAAATCTTTCGCCTTTTACTAAAGATTTCCGTGGAGGGGAACTTTTGCGAGTGACCTGTATTTTTGGGTGCTCTGCTCACAGCAGAGCTATATCGAAATGTCAAGAGCAGAATCAATTTGGCCGTCCGCCAACACGCTGCAGGAGGGCGTGCCACTGGTCTTTGTCTGTATTTGCACTCTCTGCGTTTGCGCTGTCAGCACTTAATGTTTATTTAGCTGGCATGGGAAGGCAGCACTTTCTTGTACGTGACGGGATGCAAACTCTGGAAGGCTCTCTTTAGTGACGGGTCCAAACAAAGATCTCATCAGCTCCTCTAGCCCTATCGGCGACTCGTGCACTTCGAGCCTTCTTAGCGACGGCGCAAGTGGCTGACTGCTGACTGCTGACTGCGTTGGTGGTATAGTGGTGAGCATAGCTGCCTTCCAAGCAGTTGACCCGGGTTCGATTCCCGGCCAACGCATGTCCTTTGGCTCGGGCTGATGTCGAAGCAGAACTCCTTCTGTGACCTGTGGCTCCTCCCAAAACTTTTGGATGGATCATTCGGAAGCCGAAAAGAGCTAGCTCTCCCCGTCGGGGAATCGAACCCCGGTCTTCCGTGTGACAGGCGGAGATACTGTCCACTATACTAACGAGGAGCTGCGCATGCTGCCGTTTCTCCCCCAACCGACGCTACTGCACCGACATAACTGAACAATGCATGGCTTTTTCTGACGCTGACACAGCCCTAGCACCGTCAAATTCCGGATGGACCCATCATTAGCTAAAGTCGCATAACATTTGGAACACTACCCGTTGCAGGGGTCATTGTTTGGACTCTTTTTTTTTTTTTTTTTTTTTTTTTAAATTGCGCTTTAAACAAAAAGGATTTTGCCAATGCAACTGAACAACATTAATTAGGAACACAGTGCGTCAATAAAGCAAAATGACAGTTAAAGGCATTTCGTCATTGAAATCGGTGATGTCATCATTCAGCTAAGTTCAGTTTAAATAGTATCTGTGCAATAATTTGCAATCAAGTCAACGATATCGCTGTACATGAAGTGTCCCCAGCTATGCCTGCCAGAGGCGACAGAGGCAAGGAACCAAAACTCGATCGGTGAGAAACCAGGCTCAGTCGGGGAGACAGTTCTCCTCTGGTCAGAGGAAACCAGCAAATCAGCTCCAGGCTGCAGAAAAGTCAGACTGTGCAGAAGAATCATCTGTTTCCTGTGGTCTTGTCCTGGTGGTCGTCTGAGACAAGGTCTTTACAGGGGATCTGTATCTGGGGCTCATCTAGTTGTCCCGGTCTCCGCTGTGTTTCAGGGCCATAGAGGTCCTTTCTAGGTGTTGATCAACCATCTTGTCTGGATACTGACTGGATCCGGGTGACTGAAGCGGCCCACTGATCTGGATACAGACTGGATCTGGTGGCTACGGTGACCTCGGAATAAGGGATTTCTTTAAAAGACTCTTTTATTCATATAAGATTTTCTCCAACTTTTCAGATGGAGGCATGAGAAAGAGATTGCCTTGATTGGGCTTGTGGTTATTGGTGGACCGAGTGGACTTTTGTGAGTTTTACTCCTCCCTTTTGGAGTGGGGGGGGCGGGGGGGGGGGCTGACGAAACGCATGTGGGCAGGCGTCGTCACCCTTGATGACCCTTGGCGAGCGTAGTGGTTTACCAGAGGCATGGCACAGGCCGGAGTGGTCGTAGACACAGCTCGAGTTTCTCTTCATTGTCGCATAAATCTTTCGCCTTTTACTAAAGATTTCCGTGGAGGGGAACTTTTGCGAGTGACCTGTATTTTTGGGTGCTCTGCTCATAGCAGAGCTACATCGAAATGTCAAGAGCAGAATCAGTTTGGCCGTCCGCCAACACGCTGCAGGAGGGCGTGCCACTGGTCTTCGTCTGTATTTGCACTCTCTGCGGTTGCGCTGTCAGCACTTAATGTTTATTTAGCTGGCATGGAAAGGCAGCACTTTCTTGTACGTGACGGGGATGCAAACTCTGGAAGGCTCTATTTAGTGATGGGTCCAAACAAAGATCTCATCAGCTCCTCTAGCCCTATCGGCGACTCGTGCTCTTCGAGCCTTCTTAGCGACGGCGCAAGTGGCTGACTGCTGACTGCGTTGGTGATATAGTGGTGAGCATAGCTGCCTTCCAAGCAGTTGACCCGGGATCGATTCCCGGCCAACGCATGTCCTTTGGCTCGGGCTGATGTCGAAGCAGAACTCCTTCTGTGACCTGTGGCTCCTCCCAAAACTTTTGGATGGATCATTCGGAAGCCGAAAAGAGCTAGCTCTCCCCGTCGGGGAATCGAACCCCGGTCTTCCGCGTGACAGGCGGAGATACTGTCCACTATACTAACGAGGAGCTGCGCATGCTGCTGTTTCTCCCCCAACCGAAGCTACTGCACCGACATAACCGAACAATGCATGGCTTTTTCTGACGCTGACACAGCCCTAGCACCGTCAAATTCCGAATGGACCCATCATTAGCTAAAGTCGCATAACATTTGGAACACTACCCGTTGCAGGGGTCATTGTTTGGACTCTTTTTTTTTTTATTTTTTTTTTTAAATTGCGCTTTAAACAAAAAGGATTGTGCCAATGCAACTGAACAACATTAATTGGGAACACAGTGCGTCAAAAAAGCAAAATGACAGTTAAAGGCATTTCGTCATTGAAATCGGTGATGTCATCATTCAGCTAAGTTCAGTTTAAATAGTATCTGTGCAATAATTTGCAATCAAGTCAACGATATCGCTGTACATGAAGTGTCCCCAGCTATGCCTGCCAGAGGCGACAGAGGCAAGGAACCAAAACTCGATCGGTGAAAAAATGGAGAAAAAACCCGGTGAGAAACCAGGCTCAGTCGGGGAGACAGTTCTCCTCTGGTCAGAAGAAACCAGCAAATCAGCTCCAGGCTGCAGAAAAGTCAGACTGTGCAGAAGAATCATCTGTTTCCTGTGGTCTTGTCCTGGTGGTCGTCTGAGACAAGGTCTTTACAGGGGATCTGTATCTGGGGCTCATCTAGTTGTCCCGGTCTCCGCTGTGTTTCAGGGCCATAGAGGTCCTTTCTAGGTGTTGATCAACCATCTTGTCTGGATACTGACTGGATCCGGGTGACTGAAGCGGCCCACTGATCTGGATACAGACTGGATCTGGTGGCTACGGTGACCTCGGAATAAGGGATTTCTTTAAAAGACTCTTTTATTCATATAAGATTTTCTCCAACTTTTCAGATGGAGGCATGAAAAAGAGATTGCCTTGATTGGGCTTGTGGTTATTGGTGGACCGAGTGGACTTTTGTGAGTTTTACTCCTCCCTTTTGGAGTGTGGGGGGGGGGGGGCTGACGAAACGCATGTGGGCAGGCGTCGTCACCCTTGATGACCCTTGGCGAGCGTAGTGGTTTACCAGAGGCAGCGCACAGGCCGGAGTGGTCGTAGACACAGCTCGAGTTTCTCTTCATTATCGCCTAAATCTTTCGCCTTTTACTAAAGATTTTCGTGGAGGGGAACTTTTGCGAGTGACCTGTATTTTTGGGTGCTCTGCTCACAGCAGAGCTATATCAAAATGTCAAGAGCAGAATCAATTTGGCCGTCCGCCAACACGCTGCAGGAGGGCGTGCCACTGGTCTTCGTCTGTATTTGCACTCTCTGCGTTTGCGCTGTCAGCACTTAATGTTTATTTAGCTGGCATGGGAAGGCAGCACTTTCTTGTACGTGACGGGATGCAAACTCTGGAAGGCTCTCTTTAGTGACGGGTCCAAACAAAGATCTCATCAGCTCCTCTAGCCCTATCGGCGACTCGTGCACTTCGAGCCTTCTTAGCGACGGCGCAAGTGGCTGACTGCGTTGGTGGTATAGTGGTGAGCATAGCTGCCTTCCAAGCAGTTGACCCGGGTTCGATTCCCGGCCAACGCATGTCCTTTGGCTCGTGCTGATGTCGAAGCAGAACTCCTTCTGTGACCTGTGGCTCCTCCCAAAACTTTTGGATGGATCATTCGGAAGCCGAAAAGAGCTAGCTCTCCCCGTCGGGGAATCGAACCCCAGTCTTCCGTGTGACAGGCGGAGATACTGTCCACTATACTAACGAGGAGCTGCGCATGCTGCCGTTTCTCCCCCAACCGACGCTACTGCACCGACATAACTGAACAATGCATGGCTTTTTCTGACGCAGCCCTAGCACCGTCAAATTCCGGATGGACCCATCATTAGCTAAAGTCGCATAACATTTGGAACACTACCCGTTGCAGGGGTCATTGTTTGGACTCTTTTTTTTTTTTTTTTTTTTTTTTTTAAATTGCGCTTTAAACAAAAAGGATTTTGCCAATGCAACTGAACAACATTAATTAGGAACACAGTGCGTCAATAAAGCAAAATGACAGTTAAAGGCATTTCGTCATTGAAATCGGTGATGTCATCATTCAGCTAAGTTCAGTTTAAATAGTATCTGTGCAATAATTTGCAATCAAGTCAACGATATCGCTGTACATGAAGTGTCCCCAGCTATGCCTGCCAGAGGCGACAGAGGCAAGGAACCAAAACTCGATCGGTGAGAAACCAGGCTCAGTCGGGGAGACAGTTCTCCTCTGGTCAGAGGAAACCAGCAAATCAGCTCCAGGCTGCAGAAAAGTCAGACTGTGCAGAAGAATCATCTGTTTCCTGTGGTCTTGTCCTGGTGGTCGTCTGAGACAAGGTCTTTACAGGGGATCTGTATCTGGGGCTCATCTAGTTGTCCCGGTCTCCGCTGTGTTTCAGGGCCATAGAGGTCCTTTCTAGGTGTTGATCAACCATCTTGTCTGGATACTGACTGGATCCGGGTGACTGAAGCGGCCCACTGATCTGGATACAGACTGGATCTGGTGGCTACGGTGACCTCGGAATAAGGGATTTCTTTAAAAGACTCTTTTATTCATATAAGATTTTCTCCAACTTTTCAGATGGAGGCATGAGAAAGAGATTGCCTTGATTGGGCTTGTGGTTATTGGTGGACCGAGTGGACTTTTGTGAGTTTTACTCCTCCCTTTTGGAGTGGGGGGGGGCGGGGGGGGGCTGACGAAACGCATGTGGGCAGGCGTCGTCACCCTTGATGACCCTTGGTGAGCGTAGTGGTTTACCAGAGGCATGGCACAGGCCGGAGTGGTCGTAGACACAGCTCGAGTTTCTCTTCATTGTCGCATAAATCTTTTGCCTTTTACTAAAGATTACCGTGGAGGGGAACTTTTGCGAGTGACCTGTATTTTTGGGTGCTCTGCTCATAGCAGAGCTACATCGAAATGTCAAGAGCAGAATCAGTTTGGCCGTCCGCCAACACGCTGCAGGAGGGCGTGCCACTGGTCTTCGTCTGTATTTGCACTCTCTGCGGTTGCGCTGTCAGCACTTAATGTTTATTTAGCTGGCATGGAAAGGCAGCACTTTCTTGTACGTGACGGGATGCAAACTCTGGAAGGCTCTATTTAGTGATGGGTCCAAACAAAGATCTCATCAGCTCCTCTAGCCCTATCGGCGACTCGTGCTCTTCGAGCCTTCTTAGCGACGGCGCAAGTGGCTGACTGCTGACTGCGTTGGTGATATAGTGGTGAGCATAGCTGCCTTCCAAGCAGTTGACCCGGGATCGATTCCCGGCCAACGCATGTCCTTTGGCTCGGGCTGATGTCGAAGCAGAACTCCTTCTGTGACCTGTGGCTCCTCCCAAAACTTTTGGATGGATCATTCGGAAGCCGAAAAGAGCTAGCTCTCCCCGTCGGGGAATCGAACCCCGGTCTTCCGCGTGACAGGCAGAGATACTGTCCACTATACTAACGAGGAGCTGCGCATGCTGCTGTTTCTCCCCCAACCGACGCTACTGCACCGACATAACCGAACAATGCATGGCTTTTTCTGACGCTGACACAGCCCTAGCACCGTCAAATTCCGAATGGACCCATCATTAGCTAAAGTCGCATAACATTTGGAACACTACCCGTTGCAGGGGTCATTGTTTGGACTCTTTTTTTTTTATTTTTTTTTTAAATTGCGCTTTAAACAAAAAGGATTGTGTCAATGCAACTGAACAACATTAATTAGGAACACAGTGCGTCAATAAAGCAAAATGACAGTTAAAGGCATTTCGTCATTGAAATCGGTGATGTCATCATTCAGCTAAGTTCAGTTTAAATAGTATCTGTGCAATAATTTGCAATCAAGTCAACGATATCGCTGTACATGAAGTGTCCCCAGCTATGCCTGCCAGAGGCGACAGAGGCAAGGAACCAAAACTCGATCGGTGAGAAACCAGGCTCAGTCGGGGAGACAGTTCTCCTCTGGTCAGAGGAAACCAGCAAATCAGCTCCAGGCTGCAGAAAAGTCAGACTGTGCAGAAGAATCATCTGTTTCCTGTGGTCTTGTCCTGGTGGTCGTCTGAGACAAGGTCTTTACAGGGGATCTGTATCTGGGGCTCATCTAGTTGTCCCGGTCTCCGCTGTGTTTCAGGGCCATAGAGGTCCTTTCTAGGTGTTGATCAACCATCTTGTCTGGATACTGACTGGATCCGGGTGACTGAAGCGGCCCACTGATCTGGATACAGACTGGATCTGGTGGCTACGGTGACCTCGGAATAAGGGATTTCTTTAAAAGACTCTTTTATTCATATAAGATTTTCTCCAACTTTTCAGATGGAGGCATGAGAAAGAGATTGCCTTGATTGGGCTTGTGGTTATTGGTGGACCGAGTGGACTTTTGTGAGTTTTACTCCTCCCTTTTGGAGTGGGGGGGGGGGCGGGGGGGGGCTGACGAAACGCATGTGGGCAGGCGTCGTCACCCTTGATGACCCTTGGCGAGCGTAGTGGTTTACCAGAGGCATGGCACAGGCCGGAGTGGTCGTAGACACAGCTCGAGTTTCTCTTCATTGTCGCATAAATCTTTTGCCTTTTACTAAAGATTACCGTGGAGGGGAACTTTTGCGAGTGACCTGTATTTTTGGGTGCTCTGCTCATAGCAGAGCTACATCGAAATGTCAAGAGCAGAATCAGTTTGGCCGTCCGCCAACACGCTGCAGGAGGGCGTGCCACTGGTCTTCGTCTGTATTTGCACTCTCTGCGGTTGCGCTGTCAGCACTTAATGTTTATTTAGCTGGCATGGAAAGGCAGCACTTTCTTGTACGTGACGGGATGCAAACTCTGGAAGGCTCTATTTAGTGATGGGTCCAAACAAAGATCTCATCAGCTCCTCTAGCCCTATCGGCGACTCGTGCTCTTCGAGCCTTCTTAGCGACGGCGCAAGTGGCTGACTGCTGACTGCGTTGGTGATATAGTGGTGAGCATAGCTGCCTTCCAAGCAGTTGACCCGGGATCGATTCCCGGCCAACGCATGTCCTTTGGCTCGGGCTGATGTCGAAGCAGAACTCCTTCTGTGACCTGTGGCTCCTCCCAAAACTTTTGGATGGATCATTCGGAAGCCGAAAAGAGCTAGCTCTCCCCGTCGGGGAATCGAACCCCGGTCTTCCGCGTGACAGGCAGAGATACTGTCCACTATACTAACGAGGAGCTGCGCATGCTGCTGTTTCTCCCCCAACCGACGCTACTGCACCGACATAACCGAACAATGCATGGCTTTTTCTGACGCTGACACAGCCCTAGCACCGTCAAATTCCGAATGGACCCATCATTAGCTAAAGTCGCATAACATTTGGAACACTACCCGTTGCAGGGGTCATTGTTTGGACTCTTTTTTTTTTTATTTTTTTTTTAAATTGCGCTTTAAACAAAAAGGATTGTGTCAATGCAACTGAACAACATTAATTAGGAACACAGTGCGTCAATAAAGCAAAATGACAGTTAAAGGCATTTCGTCATTGAAATCGGTGATGTCATCATTCAGCTAAGTTCAGTTTAAATAGTATCTGTGCAATAATTTGCAATCAAGTCAACGATATCGCTGTACATGAAGTGTCCCCAGCTATGCCTGCCAGAGGCGACAGAGGCAAGGAACCAAAACTCGATCGGTGAAAAAATGGAGAAAAAACCCGGAGAGAAACCAGGCTCAGTCGGGGAGACAGTTCTCCTCTGGTCAGAGGAAACCAGCAAATCAGCTCCAGGCTGCAGAAAAGTCAGACTGTGCAGAAGAATCATCTGTTTCCTGTGGTCTTGTCCTGGTGGTCGTCTGAGACAAGGTCTTTACAGGGGATCTGTATCTGGGGCTCATCTAGTTGTCCCGGTCTCCGCTGTGTTTCAGGGCCATAGAGGTCCTTTCTAGGTGTTGATCAACCATCTTGTCTGGATACTGACTGGATCCGGGTGACTGAAGTGGCCCACTGATCTGGATACAGACTGGATCTGGTGGCTACGGTGACCTCGGAATAAGGGATTTCTTTAAAAGACTCTTTTATTCATATAAGATTTTCTCCAACTTTTCAGATGGAGGCATGAGAAAGAGATTGCCTTGATTGGGCTTGTGGTTATTGGTGGACCGAGTGGACTTTTGTGAGTTTTACTCCTCCCTTTTGGAGTGGGGGGGGCGGGGGGGGGGCTGACGAAACGCATGTGGGCAGGCGTCGTCACCCTTGATGACCCTTGGCGAGCGTAGTGGTTTACCAGAGGCATGGCACAGGCCGGAGTGGTCGTAGACACAGCTCGAGTTTCTCTTCATTGTCGCATAAATCTTTCGCCTTTTACTAAAGATTTCCGTGGAGGGGAACTTTTGCGAGTGACCTGTATTTTTGGGTGCTCTGCTCATAGCAGAGCTACATCGAAATGTCAAGAGCAGAATCAGTTTGGCCGTCCGCCAACACGCTGCAGGAGGGCGTGCCACTGGTCTTCGTCTGTATTTGCACTCTCTGCGGTTGCGCTGTCAGCACTTAATGTTTATTTAGCTGGCATGGAAAGGCAGCACTTTCTTGTACGTGACGGGATGGAAACTCTGGAAGGCTCTATTTAGTGACGGGTCCAAACAAAGATCTCATCAGCTCCTCTAGCCCTATCGGCGACTCGTGCTCTTCGAGCCTTCTTAGCGACGGCGCAAGTGGCTGACTGCTGACTGCGTTGGTGATATAGTGGTGAGCATAGCTGCCTTCCAAGCAGTTGACCCGGGATCGATTCCCGGCCAACGCATGTCCTTTGGCTCGGGCTGATGTCGAAGCAGAACTCCTTCTGTGACCTGTGGCTCCTCCCAAAACTTTTGGATGGATCATTCGGAAGCCGAAAAGAGCTAGCTCTCCCCGTCGGGGAATCGAACCCCGGTCTTCCGCGTGACAGGCGGAGATACTGTCCACTATACTAACGAGGAGCTGCGCATGCTGCTGTTTCTCCCCCAACCGACGCTACTGCACCGACATAACCGAACAATGCATGGCTTTTTCTGACGCTGACACAGCCCTAGCACCGTCAAATTCCGAATGGACCCATCATTAGCTAAAGTCGCATAACATTTGGAACACTACCCGTTGCAGGGGTCATTGTTTGGACTCTTTTTTTTTTATTTTTTTTTTTAAATTGCGCTTTAAACAAAAAGGATTGTGTCAATGCAACTGAACAACATTAATTAGGAACACAGTGCGTCAATAAAGCAAAATGACAGTTAAAGGCATTTCGTCATTGAAATCGGTGATGTCATCATTCAGCTAAGTTCAGTTTAAATAGTATCTGTGCAATAATTTGCAATCAAGTCAACGATATCGCTGTACATGAAGTGTCCCCAGCTATGCCTGCCAGAGGCGACAGAGGCAAGGAACCAAAACTCGATCGGTGAAAAAATGGAGAAAAAACCCGGTGAGAAACCAGGCTCAGTCGGGGAGACAGTTCTCCTCTGGTCAGAAGAAACCAGCAAATCAGCTCCAGGCTGCAGAAAAGTCAGACTGTGCAGAAGAATCATCTGTTTCCTGTGGTTTTGTCCTGGTGGTCGTCTGAGACAAGGTATTTACAGGGGATCTGTATCTGGGGCTCATCTAGTTGTCCCGGTCTCCGCTGTGTTTCAGGGCCATAGAGGTCCTTTCTAGGTGTTGATCAACCATCTTGTCTGGATACTGACTGGATCCGGGTGACTGAAGCGGCCCACTGATCTGGATACAGACTGGATCTGGTGGCTACGGTGACCTCGGAATAAGGGATTTCTTTAAAAGACTCTTTTATTCATATAAGATTTTCTCCAACTTTTCAGATGGAGGCATGAGAAAGAGATTGCCTTGATTGGGCTTGTGGTTATTGGTGGACCGAGTGGACTTTTGTGAGTTTTACTTCTCCCTTTTGGAGTGGGGGGGGGGCTGACGAAACGCATGTGGGCAGGCGTCGTCACCCTTGATGACCCTTGGCGAGCGTAGTGGTTTACCAGAGGCAGCGCACAGGCCGGAGTAGTCGTAGACACAGCTCGAGTTTCTCTTCATTGTCGCATAAATCTTTCGCCTTTTACTAAAGATTTCCGTGGAGGGGAACTTTTGCGAGTGACCTGTATTTTTGGGTGCTCTGCTCACAGCAGAGCCACATCGAAATGTCAAGAGCAGAATCAATTTGGCCGTCCGCCAACATGCTGCAGGAGGGCGTGCCACTGGTCTTCGTCTGTATTTGCACTCTCTGCGTTTGCGCTGTCAGCACTTAATGTTTATTTAGCTGGCATGGGAAGGCAGCACTTTCTTGTACGTGATGGGATGCAAACTCTGGAAGGCTCTCTTTAGTGACGGGTCCAAACAAAGATCTCATCAGCTCCTCTAGCCCTATCGGCGACTCGTGCACTTCGAGCCTTCTTAACGACGGCGCAAGTGGCTGACTGCTGACTGCGTTGGTGGTATAGTGGTGAGCATAGCTGCCTTCCAAGCAGTTGACCCGGGTTCGATTCCCGGCCAACGCAAGTCCTTTGGCTCGGGCTGATGTCGAAGCAGAACTCCTTCTGTGACCTGTGGCTCCTCCCAAAACTTTTGGATGGATCATTCGGAAGCCGAAAAGAGCTAGCTCTCCCCGTCGGGGAATCGAACCCCGGTCTTCCGCGTGACAGGCGGAGATACTGTCCACTATACTAACGAGGAGCTGCACATGCTGCCGTTTCTCCCCCAACCGACGCTACTGCACCGACATAACTGAACAATGCATGGCTTTTTCTGACGCTGACACAGCCCTAGCACCGTCAAATTCCGGGTGGACCCATCATTAGCTAAAGTCGCATAACATTTGGAACACTACCCGTTGCAGGGGTCATTGTTTGGACTCTTTTTTTTTTTAAATTGCGCTTTAAACAAAAAGGATTGTGTCAATGCAACTGAACAACATTAATTAGGAACACAGTGCGTCAATAAAGCAAAATGACAGTTAAAGGCATTTCGTCATTGAAATCGGTGATGTCATCATTCAGCTAAGTTCAGTTTAAATAGTATCTGTGCAATAATTTGCAATCAAGTCAACGATATCGCTGTACATGAAGTGTCCCCAGCTATGCCTGCCAGAGGCGACAGAGGCAAGGAACCAAAACTCGATCGGTGAGAAACCAGGCTCAGTCGGGGAGACAGTTCTCCTCTGGTCAGAGGAAACCAGCAAATCAGCTCCAGGCTGCAGAAAAGTCAGACTGTGCAGAAGAATCATCTGTTTCCTGTGGTCTTGTCCTGGTGGTCGTCTGAGACAAGGTCTTTACAGGGGATCTGTATCTGGGGCTCATCTAGTTGTCCCGGTCTCCGCTGTGTTTCAGGGCCATAGAGGTCCTTTCTAGGTGTTGATCAACCATCTTGTCTGGATACTGACTGGATCCGGGTGACTGAAGCGGCCCACTGATCTGGATACAGACTGGATCTGGTGGCTACGGTGACCTCGGAATAAGGGATTTCTTTAAAAGACTCTTTTATTCATATAAGATTTTCTCCAACTTTTCAGATGGAGGCATGAGAAAGAGATTGCCTTGATTGGGCTTGTGGTTATTGGTGGACCGAGTGGACTTTTGTGAGTTTTACTCCTCCCTTTTGGAGTGGGGGGGGGCGGGGGGGGGCTGACGAAACGCATGTGGGCAGGCGTCGTCACCCTTGATGACCCTTGGCGAGCGTAGTGGTTTACCAGAGGCATGGCACAGGCCGGAGTGGTCGTAGACACAGCTCGAGTTTCTCTTCATTGTCGCATAAATCTTTTGCCTTTTACTAAAGATTACCGTGGAGGGGAACTTTTGCGAGTGACCTGTATTTTTGGGTGCTCTGCTCATAGCAGAGCTACATCGAAATGTCAAGAGCAGAATCAGTTTGGCCGTCCGCCAACACGCTGCAGGAGGGCGTGCCACTGGTCTTCGTCTGTATTTGCACTCTCTGCGGTTGCGCTGTCAGCACTTAATGTTTATTTAGCTGGCATGGAAAGGCAGCACTTTCTTGTACGTGACGGGATGCAAACTCTGGAAGGCTCTATTTAGTGATGGGTCCAAACAAAGATCTCATCAGCTCCTCTAGCCCTATCGGCGACTCGTGCTCTTCGAGCCTTCTTAGCGACGGCGCAAGTGGCTGACTGCTGACTGCGTTGGTGATATAGTGGTGAGCATAGCTGCCTTCCAAGCAGTTGACCCGGGATCGATTCCCGGCCAACGCATGTCCTTTGGCTCGGGCTGATGTCGAAGCAGAACTCCTTCTGTGACCTGTGGCTCCTCCCAAAACTTTTGGATGGATCATTCGGAAGCCGAAAAGAGCTAGCTCTCCCCGTCGGGGAATCGAACCCCGGTCTTCCGCGTGACAGGCAGAGATACTGTCCACTATACTAACGAGGAGCTGCGCATGCTGCTGTTTCTCCCCCAACCGACGCTACTGCACCGACATAACCGAACAATGCATGGCTTTTTCTGACGCTGACACAGCCCTAGCACCGTCAAATTCCGAATGGACCCATCATTAGCTAAAGTCGCATAACATTTGGAACACTACCCGTTGCAGGGGTCATTGTTTGGACTCTTTTTTTTTTAATTTTTTTTTTAAATTGCGCTTTAAACAAAAAGGATTGTGTCAATGCAACTGAACAACATTAATTAGGAACACAGTGCGTCAATAAAGCAAAATGACAGTTAAAGGCATTTCGTCATTGAAATCGGTGATGTCATCATTCAGCTAAGTTCAGTTTAAATAGTATCTGTGCAATAATTTGCAATCAAGTCAACGATATCGCTGTACATGAAGTGTCCCCAGCTATGCCTGCCAGAGGCGACAGAGGCAAGGAACCAAAACTCGATCGGTGAAAAAATGGAGAAAAAACCCGGAGAGAAACCAGGCTCAGTCGGGGAGACAGTTCTCCTCTGGTCAGAGGAAACCAGCAAATCAGCTCCAGGCTGCAGAAAAGTCAGACTGTGCAGAAGAATCATCTGTTTCCTGTGGTCTTGTCCTGGTGGTCGTCTGAGACAAGGTCTTTACAGGGGATCTGTATCTGGGGCTCATCTAGTTGTCCCGGTCTCCGCTGTGTTTCAGGGCCATAGAGGTCCTTTCTAGGTGTTGATCAACCATCTTGTCTGGATACTGACTGGATCCGGGTGACTGAAGTGGCCCACTGATCTGGATACAGACTGGATCTGGTGGCTACGGTGACCTCGGAATAAGGGATTTC
Organism: Carassius carassius; assembly: GCF_963082965.1. Taxonomy (NCBI): domain Eukaryota; kingdom Metazoa; phylum Chordata; class Actinopteri; order Cypriniformes; family Cyprinidae; genus Carassius; species Carassius carassius. The sequence continues at coordinate 19,036 of NW_026775062.1, forward strand.
TTTAAAAGACTCTTTTATTCATATAAGATTTTCTCCAACTTTTCAGATGGAGGCATGAGAAAGAGATTGCCTTGATTGGGCTTGTGGTTATTGGTGGACCGAGTGGACTTTTGTGAGTTTTACTCCTCCCTTTTGGAGTGGGGGGGGCGGGGGGGGGCTGACGAAACGCATGTGGGCAGGCGTCGTCACCCTTGATGACCCTTGGCGAGCGTAGTGGTTTACCAGAGGCATGGCACAGGCCGGAGTGGTCGTAGACACAGCTCGAGTTTCTCTTCATTGTCGCATAAATCTTTCGCCTTTTACTAAAGATTTCCGTGGAGGGGAACTTTTGCGAGTGACCTGTATTTTTGGGTGCTCTGCTCATAGCAGAGCTACATCGAAATGTCAAGAGCAGAATCAGTTTGGCCGTCCGCCAACACGCTGCAGGAGGGCGTGCCACTGGTCTTCGTCTGTATTTGCACTCTCTGCGGTTGCGCTGTCAGCACTTAATGTTTATTTAGCTGGCATGGAAAGGCAGCACTTTCTTGTACGTGACGGGATGCAAACTCTGGAAGGCTCTATTTAGTGACGGGTCCAAACAAAGATCTCATCAGCTCCTCTAGCCCTATCGGCGACTCGTGCTCTTCGAGCCTTCTTAGCGACGGCGCAAGTGGCTGACTGCTGACTGCGTTGGTGATATAGTGGTGAGCATAGCTGCCTTCCAAGCAGTTGACCCGGGATCGATTCCCGGCCAACGCATGTCCTTTGGCTCGGGCTGATGTCGAAGCAGAACTCCTTCTGTGACCTGTGGCTCCTCCCAAAACTTTTGGATGGATCATTCGGAAGCCGAAAAGAGCTAGCTCTCCCCGTCGGGGAATCGAACCCCGGTCTTCCGCGTGACAGGCGGAGATACAGTCCACTATACTAACGAGGAGCTGCGCATGCTGCTGTTTCTCCCCCAACCGACACTACTGCACCGACATAACCGAACAATGCATGGCTTTTTCTGACGCTGACACAGCCCTAGCACCGTCAAATTCCGAATGGACCCATCATTAGCTAAAGTCGCATAACATTTGGAACACTACCCGTTGCAGGGGTCATTGTTTGGACTCTTTTTTTTTTATTTTTTTTTTTAAATTGCGCTTTAAACAAAAAGGATTGTGTCAATGCAACTGAACAACATTAATTAGGAACACAGTGCGTCAATAAAGCAAAATGACAGTTAAAGGCATTTCGTCATTGAAATCGGTGATGTCATCATTCAGCTAAGTTCAGTTTAAATAGTATCTGTGCAATAATTTGCAATCAAGTCAACGATATCGCTGTACATGAAGTGTCCCCAGCTATGCCTGCCAGAGGCGACAGAGGCAAGGAACCAAAACTCGATCGGTGAAAAAATGGAGAAAAAACCCGGTGAGAAACCAGGCTCAGTCGGGGAGACAGTTCTCCTCTGGTCAGAAGAAACCAGCAAATCAGCTCCAGGCTGCAGAAAAGTCAGACTGTGCAGAAGAATCATCTGTTTCCTGTGGTTTTGTCCTGGTGGTCGTCTGAGACAAGGTATTTACAGGGGATCTGTATCTGGGGCTCATCTAGTTGTCCCGGTCTCCGCTGTGTTTCAGGGCCATAGAGGTCCTTTCTAGGTGTTGATCAACCATCTTGTCTGGATACTGACTGGATCCGGGTGACTGAAGCGGCCCACTGATCTGGATACAGACTGGATCTGGTGGCTACGGTGACCTCGGAATAAGGGATTTCTTTAAAAGACTCTTTTATTCATATAAGATTTTCTCCAACTTTTCAGATGGAGGCATGAGAAAGAGATTGCCTTGATTGGGCTTGTGGTTATTGGTGGACCGAGTGGACTTTTGTGAGTTTTACTTCTCCCTTTTGGAGTGGGGGGGGGGCTGACGAAACGCATGTGGGCAGGCGTCGTCACCCTTGATGACCCTTGGCGAGCGTAGTGGTTTACCAGAGGCAGCGCACAGGCCGGAGTAGTCGTAGACACAGCTCGAGTTTCTCTTCATTGTCGCATAAATCTTTCGCCTTTTACTAAAGATTTCCGTGGAGGGGAACTTTTGCGAGTGACCTGTATTTTTGGGTGCTCTGCTCACAGCAGAGCCACATCGAAATGTCAAGAGCAGAATCAATTTGGCCGTCCGCCAACATGCTGCAGGAGGGCGTGCCACTGGTCTTCGTCTGTATTTGCACTCTCTGCGTTTGCGCTGTCAGCACTTAATGTTTATTTAGCTGGCATGGGAAGGCAGCACTTTCTTGTACGTGATGGGATGCAAACTCTGGAAGGCTCTCTTTAGTGACGGGTCCAAACAAAGATCTCATCAGCTCCTCTAGCCCTATCGGCGACTCGTGCACTTCGAGCCTTCTTAACGACGGCGCAAGTGGCTGACTGCTGACTGCGTTGGTGGTATAGTGGTGAGCATAGCTGCCTTCCAAGCAGTTGACCCGGGTTCGATTCCCGGCCAACGCAAGTCCTTTGGCTCGGGCTGATGTCGAAGCAGAACTCCTTCTGTGACCTGTGGCTCCTCCCAAAACTTTTGGATGGATCATTCGGAAGCCGAAAAGAGCTAGCTCTCCCCGTCGGGGAATCGAACCCCGGTCTTCCGCGTGACAGGCGGAGATACTGTCCACTATACTAACGAGGAGCTGCACATGCTGCCGTTTCTCCCCCAACCGACGCTACTGCACCGACATAACTGAACAATGCATGGCTTTTTCTGACGCTGACACAGCCCTAGCACCATCAAATTCCGGGTGGACCCATCATTAGCTAAAGTCGCATAACATTTGGAACACTACCCGTTGCAGGGGTCATTGTTTGGACTCTTTTTTTTTTTAAATTGCGCTTTAAACAAAAAGGATTGTGTCAATGCAACTGAACAACATTAATTAGGAACACAGTGCGTCAATAAAGCAAAATGACAGTTAAAGGCATTTCGTCATTGAAATCGGTGATGTCATCATTCAGCTAAGTTCAGTTTAAATAGTATCTGTGCAATAATTTGCAATCAAGTCAACGATATCGCTGTACATGAAGTGTCCCCAGCTATGCCTGCCAGAGGCGACAGAGGCAAGGAACCAAAACTCGATCGGTGAAAAAATGGAGAAAAAACCCGGTGAGAAACCAGGCTCAGTCGGGGAGACAGTTCTCCTCTGGTCAGAAGAAACCAGCAAATCAGCTCCAGGCTGCAGAAAAGTCAGACTGTGCAGAAGAATCATCTGTTTCCTGTGGTCTTGTCCTGGTGGTCGTCTGAGACAAGGTCTTTACAGGGGATCTGTATCTGGGGCTCATCTAGTTGTCCCGGTCTCCGCTGTGTTTCAGGGCCATAGAGGTCCTTTCTAGGTGTTGATCAACCATCTTGTCTGGATACTGACTGGATCCGGGTGACTGAAGCGGCCCACTGATCTGGATACAGACTGGATCTGGTGGCTACGTTGACCTCGGAATAAGGGATTTCTTTAAAAGACTCTTTTATTCATATAAGATTTTCTCCAACTTTTCAGATGGAGGCATGAGAAAGAGATTGCCTTGATTGGGCTTGTGGTTATTGGTGGACCGAGTGGACTTTTGTGAGTTTTACTTCTCCCTTTTGGAGTGGGGGGGGGGGGGCTGACGAAACGCATGTGGGCAGGCGTCGTCACCCTTGATGACCCTTGGCGAGCGTAGTGGTTTACCAGAGGCATCGCACAGGCCGGAGTGGTCGTAGACACAGCTCGAGTTTCTCTTCATTGTCGCATAAATCTTTCGCCTTTTACTAAAGATTTCCATGGAGGAGAACTTTTGCGAGTGACCTGTATTTTTGGGTGCTCTGCTCACAGCAGAGCTACATCGAAATGTCAAGAGCAGAATCAATTTGGCCGTCCGCCAACACGCTGCAGGAGGGCGTGCCACTGGTCTTCGTCTGTATTTGCACTCTCTGCGTTTGTGCTGTCAGCACTTAATGTTTATTTAGCTGGCATGGGAAGGCAGCACTTTCTTGTACGTGACGGGATGCAAACTCTGGAAGGCTCTCTTTAGTGACGGGTCCAAACAAAGATCTCATCAGCTCCTCTAGCCCTATCGGCGACTCGTGCACTTCGAGCCTTCTTAACGACGGCGCAAGTGGCTGACTGGTGACTGCGTTGGTGGTATAGTGGTGAGCATAGCTGCCTTCCAAGCAGTTGACCTGGGTTCGATTCCCGGCCAACGCATGTCCTTTGGCTCGGGCTGATGTCGAAGCAGAACTCCTTCTGTGACCTGTGGCTCCTCCCAAAACTTTTGGATGGATCATTCGGAAGCCGAAAAGAGCTAGCTCTCCCCGTCGGGGAATCGAACCCCGGTCTTCCGCGTGACAGGCGGAGATACTGTCCACTATACTAACGAGCAGCTGCGCATGTTGCCGTTCCTCCCCCAACCGACGCTACTGCACCGACATAACTGAACAATGCATGGCTTTTTCTGACGCTGACACAGCCCTAGCACCGTCAAATTCCGGGTGGACCCATCATTAGCTAAAGTCGCATAACATTTGGAACACTACCCGTTGCAGGGGTCATTGTTTGGACTCTTTTTTTTTTTTTTTTTAATTGCGCTTTAAACAAAAAGGATTGTGTCAATGCAACTGAACAACATTAATTAGGAACACAGTGCGTCAATAAAGCAAAATGACAGTTAAAGGCATTTCGTCATTGAAATCGGTGATGTCATCATTCAGCTAAGTTCAGTTTAAATAGTATCTGTGCAATAATTTGCAATCAAGTCAACGATATCGCTGTACATGAAGTGTCCCCAGCTATGCCTGCCAGAGGCGACAGAGGCAAGGAACCAAAACTCGATCGGTGAAAAAATGGAGAAAAAACCCGGTGAGAAACCAGGCTCAGTCGGGGAGACAGTTCTCCTCTGGTCAGAAGAAACCAGCAAATCAGCTCCAGGCTGCAGAAAAGTCAGACTGTGCAGAAGAATCATCTGTTTCCTGTGGTCTTGTCCTGGTGGTCGTCTGAGACAAGGTCTTTACAGGGGATCTGTATCTGGGGCTCATCTAGTTGTCCCGGTCTCCGCTGTGTTTCAGGGCCATAGAGGTCCTTTCTAGGTGTTGATCAACCATCTTGTCTGGATACTGACTGGATCCGGGTGACTGAAGCGGCCCACTGATCTGGATACAGACTGGATCTGGTGGCTACGTTGACCTCGGAATAAGGGATTTCTTTAAAAGACTCTTTTATTCATATAAGATTTTCTCCAACTTTTCAGATGGAGGCATGAGAAAGAGATTGCCTTGATTGGGCTTGTGGTTATTGGTGGACCGAGTGGACTTTTGTGAGTTTTACTTCTCCCTTTTGGAGTGGGGGGGGGGGGGGGGGGGGGCTGACGAAACGCATAAGGGCAGGCGTCGTCACCCTTGATGACCCTTGGCGAGCGTAGTGGTTTACCAGAGGCATCGCACAGGCCGGAGTGGTCGTTTACACAGCTCGAGTTTCTCTTCATTGTCGCATAAATGTTTCGCCTTTTACTAAAGATTTCCATGGAGGGGAACTTTTGCGAGTGACCTGTATTTTTGGGTGCTCTGCTCACAGCAGAGCTACATCGAAATGTCAAGAGCAGAATCAATTTGGCCGTCCGCCAACATGCTGCAGGAGGGCGTGCCACTGGTCTTCGTCTGTATTTGCACTCTCTGCGTTTGCGCTGTCAGCACTTAATGTTTATTTAGCTGGCATGGGAAGGCAGCACTTTCTTGTACGTGACGGGATGCAAACTCTGGAAGGCTCTCTTTAGTGACGGGTCCAAACAAAGATCTCATCAGCTCCTCTAGCCCTATCGGCGACTCGTGCACTTCGAGCCTTCTTAACGACGGCGCAAGTGGCTGACTGGTGACTGCGTTGGTGGTATAGTGGTGAGCATAGCTGCCTTCCAAGCAGTTGACCTGGGTTCGATTCCCGGCCAACGCACGTCCTTTGGCTCGGGCTGATGTCGAAGCAGAACTCCTTCTGTTAACTGTGGCTCCTCCCAAAACTTTTGGATGGATCGTTCGGAAGCCGAAAAGAGCTAGCTCTCCCCGTCGGGGAATCGAACCCCGGTCTTCCGCGTGACAGGCGGAGATACTGTCCACTATACTAACGAGGAGCTGCGCATGCTGCCGTTTCTCCCCCAACCGACGCTACTGCACCGACATAACTGAACAATGCATGGCTTTTTCTGACGCTGACACAGCCCTAGCACCGTCAAATTCCGGATGGACCCATCATTAGCTAAAGTCGCATAACATTTGGAACACTACCCGTTGCAGGGGTCATTGTTTGGACTCTTTTTTTTTTTTTTTTTTTTTTTTTAAATTGCGCTTTAAACAAAAAGGATTGTGTCAATGCAACTGAACAACATTAATTAGGAACACAGTGCGTCAATAAAGCAAAATGACAGTTAAAGGCATTTCGTCATTGAAATCGGTGATGTCATCATTCAGCTAAGTTCAGTTTAAATAGTATCTGTGCAATAATTTGCAATCAAGTCAACGATATCGCTGTACATGAAGTGTCCCCAGCTATGCCTGCCAGAGGCGACAGAGGCAAGGAACCAAAACTCGATCGGTGAAAAAATGGAGAAAAAACCCGGTGAGAAACCAGGCTCAGTCGGGGAGACAGTTCTCCTCTGGTCAGAAGAAATCAGCAAATCAGCTCCAGGCTGCAGAAAAGTCAGACTGTGCAGAAGAATCATCTGTTTCCTGTGGTCTTGTCCTGGTGGTCGTCTGAGACAAGGTCTTTACAGGGGATCTGTATCTGGGGCTCATCTAGTTGTCCCGGTCTCCGCTGTGTTTCAGGGCCATAGAGGTCCTTTCTAGGTGTTGATCAACCATCTTGTCTGGATATTGACTGGATCCGGGTGACTGAAGCGGCCCACTGATCTGGATACAGACTGGATCTGGTGGCTACGGTGACCTTGGAATAAGGGATTTCTTTAAAAGACTCTTTTATTCATATAAGATTTTCTCCAACTTTTCAGATGGAGGCATGAGAAAGAGATTGCCTTGATTGGGCTTGTGGTTATTGGTGGACCGAGTGGACTTTTGTGAGTTTTACTTCTCCCTTTTGGAGTGGGGGGGGGGGCTGACGAAACGCATGTGGGCAGGCGTCGTCACCCTTGATGACCCTTGGCGAGCGTAGTGGTTTACCAGAGGCATCGCACAGGCCGGAGTGGTCGTAGACACAGCTCGAGTTTCTCTTCATTGTCGCATAAATCTTTCGCCTTTTACTAAAGATTTCCATGGAGGGGAACTTTTGCGAGTGGCCTGTATTTTTGGGTGCTCTGCTCACAGCAGAGCTACATCGAAATGTCAAGAGCAGAATCAATTTGGCCGTCCGCCAACACGCTGCAGGAGGGCGTGCCACTGGTCTTCGTCTGTATTTGCACTCTCTGCGTTTGCGCTGTCAGCACTTAATGTTTATTTAGCTGGCATGGGAAGGCAGCACTTTCTTGTACGTGACGGGATGCAAACTCTGGAAGGCTCTCTTTAGTGACGGGTCCAAACAAAGATCTCATCAGCTCCTCTAGCCCTATCGGCGACTCGTGCACTTCGAGCCTTCTTAACGACGGCGCAAGTGTCTGACTGCTGACTGCGTTGGTGGTATAGTGGTGAGCATAGCTGCCTTCCAAGCAGTTGACCCGGGTTCGATTCCCGGCCAACGCAAGTCCTTTGGCTCGGGCTGATGTCGAAGCAGAACTCCTTCTGTGACCTGTGGCTCCTCCCAAAACTTTTGGATGGATCATTCGGAAGCTAGCTCTCCCCGTCGGGGAATCGAACCCCGGTCTTCCGCGCGGGAGCCGAAAATAGTTAAGCTTAACTTCTCTTAACTTTTCCCATTCATTCTCTATGGTAGTGCTTAACACTACGGATGCAATATATTTGTGGCCACACGTAGATTTCCTGGCGCTGTTTCGCTTCTTCCGTGGCGGGGAATTCAAACAGCAGATACTCATCTGTCAATCATTCGCTCTGAAGGAGAGGAGACGCGTTTTACGATCGGAGATTTCTTCACGAAATTGTTTTGTTTGAACAACATACGCTGCCAAACTCCCAACAAGCAGGTAAAGTGAATTATGTGTTTCTTTTAAAAAAACTAAACCAAAAAAAAAAACTTACAATTAATTACTTATTATATTATCATATAATCATACTTATGTGATTAATTATAGCAACTGCTTTGAATGTTATGTGATTTTCAAGACTTTAGTGCAAATATATAAATATATATATATATATATATATATATATATATATATAATTGTCAACATGTACTGTGTGGTACAATTTCAAAATAACTATTTCCTATATATATATATATATATATATATATAAAAATTGTCAACATTTACTGTGTGGTACAACTTAAAATAACTATTTCCTATGTTAAATTAACTTTATTCCTGTGATGCAAAGCTGAATTCTTCAGCATCATTTATACTCTTCAGTGTGTCATATGATTCAGAAATCATTATTTATATGATTATTTGCTCACAAAACATTTCTTATTGTAATCAATGTTGATATTATCATTGTCACTACAATGATGAAAGCACATTATTTTCGGAAGGTTGACGTGATGCTGAAGACTGGAGTAATAATTCAGAAAATTCAGCTTTTCATAACAGGAATAAATTACAATGATTAGAAAATATATTCAAATATAAAAAAAATATAAAAAAAATTGTAAAAATAAAGACACACACACACACACACACACACACACACACACACACACACACACATACATACATATATATATATATATATATATAATGAATTATAAAATACATTTGATATATTTAATTTGAATCTATATTTCAGGAATGTTAAGATGATGCATGCTGTGTCAAGACCCATCCACCCGTCTCACTCCACCATAACATCACACCAGACACTGAAGGAAAGGGTTTCTTCCGGATGCAGGTAAATAAATAATTCATACAGGCACTTATGTGTGTAAACTGTCTGTCTCATATGTGCACACAACACCAAGACATTATATTTTAATAAAGTAATGCTGTTAATCTTCTGTAGAACACCACACCATCTGCCATAACTGCGTCCCTCGTTCAGCTCACACTGGACCCCTCAGAACGGCTGGTCTTCGTGTTGGACCATAGATGGACAGATCTGTTGAGAACTGCCTCTCTTGAACATCTCTTGGCAACGCAACATAGGAGCAAGGATCTTCTTAAACGGGTTGAAGGCTTGTTTTATTTTCTGTGTCTTCCACAAATTGTATTATTATTAATATTATTGTAGCTGTTGTTGTTTAGTCTACAATTTTAAATTATTTAATTGATTTCCATTTGTTAAATAAAACATCAGAAGTATTGGCCTTGTTTACACTGTACTTTAGTGTGTTAATTAATTGTATTGACTTGCTTTATTTTATCTTGCTCAGTTTTGTAAACACTAAATGTTAGTAACGGCTATTATTAAACTCCGTAAATAAATATTTTATTTAAAATACTCTTACCAGTCAAATGTTTTTCAGCAGTAAGATTTTTAATGTTTTTTGAGAATTTCTTCTGCTCACCAAGCCTGCCTTTATTTTATCCAAAGTACAGCAAAAACTGTAGCATTTTAAATATTCTTACTATTTTAAATCAGCTGCTTTCTATTTCAATTCAATTCAATTCAAGTTTATTTGTATAGCGCTTTTTACAATACAAATTGTTACAAAGCAACTTTACAGAAAATTATGTTTCTACAATATTTAGTAGTAGCTTATAAGTGGTGACTGTCAGTTTGTGCACGTATGACAGGATTTGTAGAAAAATTCATACAAGACGTAGTCAGCCAGACGATGAACGTTATTAATTTTATTAATAATTAATAATTATTATATGATGCAGTCACACATGTAGCAATATTTGTTAGTTCTGTTGTTGATTCAGGGTCAGCATCATCTGAGGTCCTCTGAGGGTCAGCATCATCTCTTCTCAGGTGTTCTGGATCCAGACTGGAGCTTGTGTAAATCCTAGTTACCACGGGATGTAAATCCAGCAGAAACAGAGACACATATAGAGACATCATTAGCATAGCTGCTTTTCCAACAGAGTAAAATTAATTAGTTTAACCCAAGCTAAAGAATAAGAATGCACATTTGATCAGATACAACTACACTCACAATTTAAGAGATACATTATTCGAATGCTTGGCGAAAGAGATGTGTTTTTAATCTAGATTTAAACAGAGAGTGTGTCTGAACCCCGAACATTATCAGGAAGGCTATATATTTGAATATATACTGTAATTTATTTCTGTGATGCACAGCTGTATTTTCAGCATCATTCATCCAGTCTTCAGTGTCACACGATCTTCAGAAATCAGAATAATATGATGATTTACTGCTCAAGAAAAAATTATTATTATTATTATTACTGTTGTTGTTATGTTATGTTGAAAACAGCCGAGTACAATCTTTTCAGTTTCTTACATGAATAGAAAGTTCAGAAGAACAGCATTTATCTGATATATATATATATATATATATATATATATTTTTTTTTTTTTTTTTTTTTTTTTTTTTTTACATTTTCATCATCAACATTTTTCATCTTTATCATCACTTTTAATCAATTTAAATCATCCTTGCTAAAAAAAAGGCATTAATTTCTGTCATTTCTTTCCCCCCAAAAGAATGGTACAATCTATATTGTTAAGAAAGCTTTTTATTTCAAATAAATGCAGATATTTGGATCTTTCTATTTAAAGAATCCCTGGGGGGTTTAAAATATTGATAATAATAATAATAATAATAATAATATTTTTTCTTGATCAGTAAATCATTATTCTGATTTCTGAAGATCATGTGACACTGAAGACTGGAGAAATGATGCTGAAAATACAGCGGAGCATCACAGAAATAAAATACATTTTACTATATGTTCAAATAGAAAGCAGTTATTTTAACTAGTAAAAATATTTCAACAATATTATTGCTTTTACTGTATTTTGGACCAAATAAAGGCAGGCTTGGTGAGAATTAAAAATCTTACTGTTCAAAAACATTTAAGTGGTAGTGTAATATATTTTTTTTCTGTGTTCTCCACAACTTTAGATTTTATTATTGTTGTTGTTGTTGAATCTATACATTTAAATATTTTCATGTATTTCAATTTGTTAATTAAAATACTATAAGTATGTGGCCTTGTTTGAACTGTATTGAACTGTGTGTTAAGTTTTATTGATTAAAAAATGTATACATTTTGTTGATTTTCTTTTAAATTGATATTACATTTTATTTACTTGCTCAGATATGTAAACACTGAATGTTAATAACTGTTACCATTAAACATACATAATTATTTAATATAAAACATATTTGTATTGTTTTTTCTGTTCTCCACATCTTTATTTTTATTATATCTGTTGCTGTTGTTTAATAACCTATGATTATTTTATGTATATTTATTTAATTATTATATATTTTTGTTATTTTTTCTTTTAATTTTTATAAGTATATTACTTTACTATAAATAAAATGAAAAACTTACTTTTTTGTGAGTTTTAGTTATATTTCATATATATGGGTTTTCTGTACAGTTATACACATATAAATAGACGTATCTTTATAAATAAAGGCCTGAAACATTATCAAAGTGTTCTTTTTAATTATTCACATTTTTCTATATTAAAAATAACTATTCCCTATTATAATGTATATGTTTCTTAAGATCTTTGCACATTTTGTACACCATACAAAAGAACAATTATTACAAGATTTATTTTTATCTTTGTTCACAAAGTTCATCTATTATATGTTAATCGTACTTAAAGTGTACCTAGATGAAAAAACGAATACAAACTCATTTTATGGTATTTGTGGCCGAGACGGGATTCGAACCTCTAATTCTGTGTATTTTTTTCATCCCGCCTCCCTGGAATTTCCTTCGTTGCTATTGGCTAGTTAGCGCTCTACACCTATCCGCGACTGGCCTCCGCGTGACAGGCGGAGATACTGTCCACTATACTAACGAGGAGCTGTGCATGTTGCTGTTTCTCCCCCAACCGACGCTACTGCACCGACATAACTGAACAATGCATGGCTTTTTCTGACGCTGACACAGCCCTAGCACCGTCAAATTCCGGATGGACCCATCATTAGCTAAAGTGGCATTACATTTGGAACACTACCCGTTGCAGGGGTCATTGTTTGGACTCTTTTTTTTTTTTTTTTTTTAAATAGTGCTTTAAACAAAAAGGATTGTGTCAATGCAACTGAACAACATTAATTAGGAACACAGTGCGTCAATAAAGCAAAATGACAGTTAAAGGCATTTCGTCATTGAAATCGATGATGTCATCATTCAGCTAAGTTCAGTTTAAATAGTATCTGTGCAATAATTTGCAATCAAGTCAACGATATCGCTGTACATGAAGTGTCCCCAGCTATGCCTGCCAGAGGCGACAGAGGCAAGGAACCCAAACTCGATCAGTGAAAAAATGGAGAAAAAACCCGGTGAGAAACCAGGCTCAGTCGGGGAGACAGTTCTCCTCTGGTCAGAAGAAACCAGCAAATCAGCTCCAGGCTGCAGAAAAGTCAGACTGTGCAGAAGAATCATCTGTTTCCTGTGGTCTTGTCCTGGTGGTCGTCTAAGACAAGTTCTTTACAGGGGATCTGTATCTGGGGCTCATCTAGTTGTCCCAGTCTCCGCTTTGTTTCAGGGCCATAGAGGTCCTTTCTAGGTGTTGATACACCATCTTGTCTGGATACTGACTGGATCCGGGTGACTGAAGCGGCCCACTGATCTGGATACAGAATGGATCTGGTGGCTACGGTGACCTCGGAATAAGGGATTTCTTTAAAAGACTCTTTTATTCATATAAGATTTTCTCCAACTTTTCAGATGGAGGCATTAGAAAGAGATTGCCTTGATTGGGCTTGTGGTTATTAGTGGACCGAGGACAGAGCTACATCAAAATGCAATAGCAGAATCAATTTGGCCGTCCGCCAACACGCTGCAGGAGGGCGTGCCACTGGTCATCCTCTGTATTTGCACTCTCTGCGTTTGCGCTGTCAGCACTTAGTGTTTATTTAGCTGGCATGGGAAGGCAGCACTTTCTTGTACGTGACGGGATGCAAACCCTGGAAGGCTCTCTTTAGTGACGGGTCCAAACAAAGATCTCATCAGCTCCTCTAGCCCTATCGGCGACTCGTGCACTTCGAGCCTTCTTAACGATGGCGAAAGTTGCTGACTGCGTTGGTGGTATAGTGGTGAGCATAGCTGCCTTCCAAGCAGTTGACCTGGGTTCGATTCCCGGCCAACGCATGTCCTTTGGCTCGGGCTGATGTCGAAGCAGAACTCCTTCTGTGACCTGTGGCTCCTCCTAAAACTTTTGGATGGATCGTTCAGAAGCCGAAAAGAGCTAGCTCTCCCCGTCGGGGAATCGAACCCCGGTCTTCCACGTGACAGGCAGAGATACTGTCCACTATACTAACGAGGAGCTGCGCATATTGCTGTTTCTCCCCCAACCGACACTACTGCACCGACATAACTGAACAATGCATGGCTTTTTCTGACGCTGACACAGCCCTAGCACTGTCAAATTCCGGATGGACCCATCATTAGCTAAAGTGGCATTACATTTGGAACACTACCCGTTGCAGGGGTCATTGTTTGGACTCTTTTTTTTTTTTTTTTTTTTTTTAAATTGCGCTTTAAACAAAAATGATTGTGTCAATGCAACTGAACAACATTAATTAGGAACACAGTGCGTCAATAAAGCAAAATGACAGTTAAAGGCATTTCGTCATTGAAATCGATGATGTCATCATTCAGCTAAGTTCAGTTTAAATAGTATCTGTGCAATAATTTTCAATCAAGTCAACGATATCGCTGTACATGAAGTGTCCCCAGCTATGCCTGCCAGAGGCGACAGAGGCAAGGAACCAAAACTCGATCGGTGAAAAAATTGAGAAAAAACCCGGTGAGAAACCAGGCTCAGTCGGGGAGACAGTTCTCCTCTGGTCAGAAGAAACCAGCAAATCAGCTCCAGGCTGCAGAAAAGTCAGACTGTGCAGAAGAATCATCTGTTTCCTGTGGTCTTGTCCTGGTGGTCGTCTAAGACAAGGTCTTTACAGGGGATCTGTATCTGGGGCTCATCTAGTTGTCCCGGTCTCCGCTGTGTTTCAGGGCCATAGAGGTCCTTTCTAGGTGTTGATCCACCATCTTGTCTGGATACTGACTGGATCCGGGTGACTGAAGCGGCCCACTGATCTGGATACAGAATGGATCTGGTGGATACGGTGACCTCGGAATAAGGGATTTCTTTAAAAGACTCTTTTATTCATATAAGATTTTCTCCAACTTTTCAGATGGAGGCATGAGAAAGAGATTGCCTTGATTGGGCTTGTGGTTATTGGTGGACCGAGGACAGAGCTACAACAAAATGCAATAGCAGAATCAATTTGGCCGTCCGCCAACACGCTGCAGGAGGGCGTGCCACTGGTCATCGTCTGTATTTGCACTCTCTGCGTTTGCGCTGTCAGCACTTAGTGTTTATTTAGCTGGCATGGGAAGGCAGCACTTTCTTGTACGTGACGGGAAGCAAACTCTGGAAGGCTCTCTTTAGTGACGGGTCCAAACAAAGATCTCATCAGCTCCTCTAGCCCTATCGGCGACTCGTGCACTTCGAGCCTTCTTAACGACGGCGCAAGTGGCTGACTGCTGACTGCGTTGGTGGTATAGTGGTGAGCATAGCTGCCTTCCAAGCAGTTGACCCGGGTTCGATTCCCGGCCAACGCATGTCCTTTGGCTCGGGCTGATGTCGAAGCAGAACTCCTTCTGTGACCTGTGGCTCCTCCCAAAACTTTTGGATGGATCGTTCAGAAGCCGAAAAGAGGTAGCTCTCCCCGTCGGGGAATCGAACCCCGGTCTTCCGCGTGACAGGTGGAGATACTGTCCACTATACTAACGAGAAGCTGTGCATGTTGCTGTTTCTCCCCCAACCGACGCTACTGCACCGACATAACTGAACAATGCATGGCTTTTTCTGACGCTGACACAGCCCTAGCACCGTCAAATTCCGGATGGACCCATCATTAGCTAAAGTCGCATAACATTTGGAACACTACCCGTTGCAGGGGTCATTGTTTGGACTCTTTTTATTTTTTTTATTTTTTTTAAATTGCGCTTTAAACAAAAAGGATTGTGTCAATGCAACTGAACAACATTAATTAGGAACACAGTGCGTCAATAAAGCAAAATGACAGTTAAAGGCATTTCGTCATTGAAATCGGTGATGTCATCATTCAGCTAAGTTCAGTTTAAATAGTATCTGTGCAATAATTTGCAATCAAGTCAACGATATCGCTGTACATGAAGTGTCCCCAGCTATGCCTGCCAGAGGCGACAGAGGCAAGGAACCAAAACTCGATCGGTGAAAAAATGGAGAAAAAACCCGGTGAGAAACCAGGCTCAGTCGGGGAGACAGTTCTCCTCTGGTCAGAAGAAACCAGCAAATCAGCTCCAGGCTGCAGAAAAGTCAGACTGTGCAGAAGAATCATCTGTTTCCTGTGGTCTTGTCCTGGTGGTCGTCTGAGACAAGGTCTTTACAGGGGATCTGTATCTGGGGCTCATCTAGTTGTCCCGGTCTCCGCTGTGTTTCAGGGCCATAGAGGTCCTTTCTAGGTGTTGATCAACCATCTTGTCTGGATACTGACTGGATCCGGGTGACTGAAGCGGCCCACTGATCTGGATACAGACTGGATCTGGTGGCTACGGTGTTCTCGGAATAAGGGATTTCTTTAAAAGACTCTTTTATTCATATAAGATTTTCTCCAACTTTTCAGATGGAGGCATGAGAAAGAGATTGCCTTGATTGGGCTTGTGGTTATTGGTGGACCGAGTGGACTTTTGTGAGTTTTACTCCTCCCTTTTGGAGTGGGGGGGGGGGGGGCTGACGAAGCGCATGTGGGCAGGCGTCGTCACCCTTGATGACCCTTGGCGAGCGTAGTGGTTTACCAGAGGCAGCGCACAGGCCGGAGTGGTCGTAGACACAGCTCGAGTTTCTCTTCATTGTGGCATAAATCTTTCGCCTTTTACTAAAGATTTCCGTGGAGGGGAACTTTTGCGAGTGACCTGTATTTTTGGGTGCTCTGCTCACAGCAGAGCTACATCGAAATGTCAAGAGCAGAATCAATTTGGCCGTCCGCCGACACGCTGCAGGAGGGCGTGCCACTGGTCTTCGTCTGTATTTGCACTCTATGCGTTTGCGCTGTCAGCACTTAATGTTTATTTAGCTGGCATGGGAAGGCAGCACTTTCTTGTACGTGACGGGATGCAAACTCTGGAAGGCTCTCTTTAGTGACGGGTCCAAACAAAGATCTCATCAGCTCCTCTAGCCCTATCGGCGACTCGTGTACTTCGAGCCTTCTTAGCGACGGCGCAAGTGGCTGACTGCTGACTGCGTTGGTGGTATAGTGGTGAGCATAGCTGCCTTCCAAGCAGTTGACCCGGGTTCGATTCCCGGCCAACGCATGTCCTTTGGCTCGGGCTGATGTCGAAGCAGAACTCCTTCTGTGACCTGTGGCTCCTCCCAAAACTTTTGGATGGATCATTCGGAAGCCGAAAAGAGCTAGCTCTCCCCGTCGGGGAATCGAACCCCGGTCTTCCGCGTGACAGGCGGAGATACTGTCCACTATACTAACGAGGAGCTGCGCATGCTGCCGTTTCTCCCCCAACCGACGCTACTGCACCGACATAACTGAACAATGCATGGCTTTTTCTGACGCTGACACAGCCCTAGCACCGTCAAATTCCGGATGGACCCATCATTAGCTAAAGTGGCATTACATTTGGAACACTACCCGTTGCAGGGGTCATTGTTTGGACTCTTTTTTTTTTTTTTTTTTTTAAATTGCGCTTTAAACAAAAATGATTGTGTCAATGCAACTGAACAACATTAATTAGGAACACAGTGCGTCAATAAAGCAAAATGACAGTTAAAGGCATTTCGTCATTGAAATCGATGATGTCATCATTCAGCTAAGTTCAGTTTAAATAGTATCTGTGCAATAATTTTCAATCAAGTCACCGATATCGCTGTACATGAAGTGTCCCCAGCTATGCCTGCCAGAGGCGACAGAGGCAAGGAACCAAAACTCGATCGGTGAAAAAATGGAGAAAAAACCCGGTGAGAAACCAGGCTCAGTCGGGGAGACAGTTCTCCTCTGGTCAGAAGAAACCAGCAAATCAGCTCCAGGCTGCAGAAAAGTCAGACTGTGCAGAAGAATCATCTGTTTCCTGTGGTCTTGTCCTGGTGGTCGTCTAAGACAAGGTCTTTACAGGGGATCTGTATCTGGGGCTCATCTAGTTGTCCCGGTCTCCGCTGTGTTTCAGGGCCATAGAGGTCCTTTCTAGGTGTTGATCCACCATCTTGTCTGGATACTGACTGGATCCGGGTGACTGAAGCGGCCCACTGATCTGGATACAGAATGGATCTGGTGGCTACGGTGACCTCGGAATAAGGGATTTCTTTAAAAGACTCTTTTATTCATATAAGATTTTCTCCAACTTTTCAGATGGAGGCATGAGAAAGAGATTGCCTTGATTGGGCTTGTGGTTATTGGTGGACCGAGGACAGAGCTACAACAAAATGCAATAGCAGAATCAATTTGGCCGTCCGCCAACACGCTGCAGGAGGGCGTGCCACTGGTCATCGTCTGTATTTGCACTCTCTGCGTTTGCGCTGTCAGCACTTAGTGTTTATTTAGCTGGCATGGGAAGGCAGCACTTTCTTGTACGTGACGGGAAGCAAACTCTGGAAGGCTCTCTTTAGTGACGGGTCCAAACAAAGATCTCATCAGCTCCTCTAGCCCTATCGGCGACTCGTGCACTTCGAGCCTTCTTAACGATGGCGCAAGTGGCTGACTGCTGACTGCGTTGGTGGTATAGTGGTGAGCATAGCTGCCTTCCAAGCAGTTGACCCGGGTTCGATTCCCGGCCAACGCATGTCCTTTGGCTCGGGCTGATGTCGAAGCAGAACTCCTTCTGTGACCTGTGGCTCCTCCCAAAACTTTTGGATGGATCGTTCAGAAGCCGAAAAGAGGTAGCTCTCCCCGTCGGGGAATCGAACCCCGGTCTTCCGTGTGACAGGCGGAGATACTGTCCACTATACTAACGAGGAGCTGTGCATGTTGCTGTTTCTCCCCCAACCGACGCTACTGCACCGACATAACTGAACAATGCATGGCTTTTTCTGACGCTGACACAGCCCTAGCACCGTCAAATTCCGGATGGACCCATCATTAGCTAAAGTGGCATTACATTTGGAACACTACCCGTTGCAGGGGTCATTGTTTGGACTCTTTTTTTTTTTTTTTTTTAAATAGTGCTTTAAACAAAAAGGATTGTGTCAATGCAACTGAACAACATTAATTAGGAACACAGTGCGTCAATAAAGCAAAATGACAGTTAAAGGCATTTCGTCATTGAAATCGATGATGTCATCATTCAGCTAAGTTCAGTTTAAATAGTATCTGTGCAATAATTTTCAATCAAGTCAACGATATCGCTGTACATGAAGTGTCCCCAGCTATGCCTGCCAGAGGCGACAGAGGCAAGGAACCAAAACTCGATCGGTGAAAAAATGGAGAAAAAACCCGGTGAGAAACCAGGCTCAGTCGGGGAGACAGTTCTCCTCTGGTCAGAAGAAACCAGCAAATCAGCTCCAGGCTGCAGAAAAGTCAGACTGTGCAGAAGAATCATCTGTTTCCTGTGGTCTTGTCCTGGTGGTCGTCTAAGACAAGGTCTTTACAGGGGATCTGTATCTGGGGCTCATCTAGTTGTCCCGGTCTCCGCTTTGTTTCAGGGCCATAGAGGTCCTTTCTAGGTGTTGATCCACCATCTTGTCTGGATACTGACTGGATCCGGGTGACTGAAGCGGCCCACTGATCTGGATACAGAATGGATCTGGTGGCTACGGTGACCTCGGAATAAGGGATTTCTTTAAAAGACTCTTTTATTCATATAAGATTTTCTCCAACTTTTCAGATGGAGGCATTAGAAAGAGATTGCCTTGATTGGGCTTGTGGTTATTGGTGGACCGAGGACAGAGCTACATCAAAATGCAATAGCAGAATCAATTTGGCCGTCCGCCAACACGCTGCAGGAGGGCGTGCCACTGGTCATCCTCTGTATTTGCACTCTCTGCGTTTGCGCTGTCAGCACTTAGTGTTTATTTAGCTGGCATGGGAAGGCAGCACTTTCTTGTACGTGACGGGATGCAAACTCTGGAAGGCTCTCTTTAGTGACGGGTCCAAACAAAGATCTCATCAGCTCCTCTAGCCCTATCGGCGACTCGTGCACTTCGAGCCTTCTTAACGACGGCGAAAGTTGCTGACTGCGTTGGTGGTATAGTGGTGAGCATAGCTGCCTTCCAAGCAGTAGACCTGGGTTCGATTCCTGGCCAACGCATGTCCTTTGGCTCGGGCTGATGTCGAAGCAGAACTCCTTCTGTGACCTGTGGCTCCTCCTAAAACTTTTGGATGGATCGTTCAGAAGCCGAAAAGAGCTAGCTCTCCCCGTCGGGGAATCGAACCCCGGTCTTGCGCGTGACAGGCGGAGATACTGTCCACTATACTAACGAGGAGCTGCGCATGTTGCTGTTTCTCCCCCAACCGACGCTACTGCACCGACATAACTGAACAATGCATGGCTTTTTCTGACGCTGACACAGCCCTAGCACCGTCAAATTCCGGATGGACCCATCATTAGCTAAAGTGGCATTACATTTGGAACACTACCCGTTGCAGGGGTCATTGTTTGGACTCTTTTTTTTTTTTTTTTTTTTTTTTAAATTGCGCTTTAAACAAAAATGATTGTGTCAATGCAACTGAACAACATTAATTAGGAACACAGTGCGTCAATAAAGCAAAATGACAGTTAAAGGCATTTCGTCATTGAAATCGATGATGTCATCATTCAGCTAAGTTCAGTTTAAATAGTATCTGTGCAATAATTTGCAATCAAGTCAACGATATCGCTGTACATGAAGTGTCCCCAGCTATGCCTGCCAGAGGCGACAGAGGCAAGGAACCAAAACTCGATCGGTGAAAAAATGGAGAAAAAACCCGGTGAGAAACCAGGCTCAGTCGGGGAGACAGTTCTCCTCTGGTCAGAAGAAACCAGCAAATCAGCTCCAGGCTGCAGAAAAGTCAGACTGTGCAGAAGAATCATCTGTTTCCTGTGGTCTTGTCCTGGTGGTCGTCTAAGACAAGGTCTTTACAGGGGATCTGTATCTGGGGCTCATCTAGTTGTCCCGGTCTCCGCTGTGTTTCAGGGCCATAGAGGTCCTTTCTAGGTGTTGATCCACCATCTTGTCTGGATACTGACTGGATCCCGGTGACTGAAGCGGCCCACTGATCTGGATACAGAATGGATCTGGTGGCTACGGTGACCTCGGAATAAGGGATTTCTTTAAAAGACTCTTTTATTCATATAAGATTTTCTCCAACTTTTCAGATGGAGGCATGAGAAAGAGATTGCCTTGATTGGGCTTGTGGTTATTGGTGGACCGAGGACAGAGCTACAACAAAATGCAATAGCAGAATCAATTTGGCCGTCCGCCAACACGCTGCAGGAGGGCGTGCCACTGGTCATCGTCTGTATTTGCACTCTCTGCGTTTGCGCTGTCAGCACTTAGTGTTTATTTAGCTGGCATGGGAAGGCAGCACTTTCTTGTACGTGACGGGAAGCAAACTCTGGAAGGCTCTCTTTAGTGACGGGTCCAAACAAAGATCTCATCAGCTCCTCTAGCCCTATCGGCGACTCGTGCACTTCGAGCCTTCTTAACGACGGCGCAAGTGGCTGACTGCTGACTGCGTTGGTGGTATAGTGGTGAGCATAGCTGCCTTCCAAGCAGTTGACCCGGGTTCGATTCCCGGCCAACGCATGTCCTTTGGCTCGGGCTGATGTCGAAGCAGAATTCCTTCTGTGACCTGTGGCTCCTCCCAAAACTTTTGGATGGATCGTTCAGAAGCCGAAAAGAGGTAGCTCTCCCCGTCGGGGAATCGAACCCCGGTCTTCCGTGTGACAGGCGGAGATACTGTCCACTATACTAACGAGGAGCTGTGCATGTTGCTGTTTCTCCCCCAACCGACGCCACTGCACCGACATAACTGAACAATGCATGGCTTTTTCTGACGCTGACACAGCCCTAGCACCGTCAAATTCCGGATGGACCCATCATTAGCTAAAGTGGCATTACATTTGGAACACTACCCGTTGCAGGGGTCATTGTTTGGACTCTTTTTTTTTTTTTTTTTAAATAGTGCTTTAAACAAAAAGGATTGTGTCAATGCAACTGAACAACATTAATTAGGAACACAGTGCGTCAATAAAGCAAAATGACAGTTAAAGGCATTTCGTCATTGAAATCGATGATGTCATCATTCAGCTAAGTTCAGTTTAAATAGTATCTGTGCAATAATTTTCAATCAAGTCAACGATATCGCTGTACATGAAGTGTCCCCAGCTATGCCTGCCAGAGGCGACAGAGGCAAGGAACCAAAACTCGATCGGTGAAAAAATGGAGAAAAAACCCGGTGAGAAACCAGGCTCAGTCGGGGAGACAGTTCTCCTCTGGTCAGAAGAAACCAGCAAATCAGCTCCAGGCTGCAGAAAAGTCAGACTGTGCAGAAGAATCATCTGTTTCCTGTGGTCTTGTCCTGGTGGTCGTCTAAGACAAGGTCTTTACAGGGGATCTGTATCTGGGGCTCATCTAGTTGTCCCGGTCTCCGCTTTGTTTCAGGGCCATAGAGGTCCTTTCTAGGTGTTGATCCACCATCTTGTCTGGATACTGACTGGATCCGGGTGACTGAAGCGGCCCACTGATCTGGATACAGAATGGATCTGGTGGCTACGGTGACCTCGGAATAAGGGATTTCTTTAAAAGACTCTTTTATTCATATAAGATTTTCTCCAACTTTTCAGATGGAGGCATTAGAAAGAGATTGCCTTGATTGGGCTTGTGGTTATTGGTGGACCGAGGACAGAGCTACATCAAAATGCAATAGCAGAATCAATTTGGCCGTCCGCCAACACGCTGCAGGAGGGCGTGCCACTGGTCATCCTCTGTATTTGCACTCTCTGCGTTTGCGCTGTCAGCACTTAGTGTTTATTTAGCTGGCATGGGAAGGCAGCACTTTCTTGTACGTGACGGGATGCAAACTCTGGAAGGCTCTCTTTAGTGACGGGTCCAAACAAAGATCTCATCAGCTCCTCTAGCCCTATCGGCGACTCGTGCACTTCGAGCCTTCTTAACGACTGCGCAAGTGGCTGACTGCTGACTGCTGACTGCGTTGGTGGTATAGTGGTGAGCATAGCTGCCTTCCAAGCAGTTGACCTGGGTTCGATTCCCGGCCAACGCATGTCCTTTGGCTCGGGCTGATGTCGAAGCAGAACTCCTTCTGTGACCTGTGGCTCCTCCTAAAACTTTTGGATGGATCGTTCAGAAGCCGAAAAGAGCTAGCTCTCCCCGTCGGGGAATCGAACCCCGGTCTTGCGCGTGACAGGCGAAGATACTGTCCACTATACTAACAAGGAGCTGCGCATGTTGCTGTTTCTCCCCCAACCGACGCTACTGCACCGACATAACTGAACAATGCATGGCTTTTTCTGACGCTGACACAGCCCTAGCACCGTCAAATTCCGGATGGACCCATCATTAGCTAAAGTGGCATTACATTTGGAACACTACCCGTTGCAGGGGTCATTGTTTGGACTCTTTTTTTTTTTTTTTTTTTTTTTAAATAGTGCTTTAAACAAAAAGGATTGTGTCAATGCAACTGAACAACATTAATTAGGAACACAGTGCGTCAATAAAGCAAAATGACAGTTAAAGGCATTTCGTCATTGAAATCGATGATGTCATCATTCAGCTAAGTTCAGTTTAAATAGTATCTGTGCAATAATTTTCAATCAAGTCAACGATATCGCTGTACATGAAGTGTCCCCAGCTATGCCTGCCAGAGGCGACAGAGGCAAGGAACCAAAACTCGATCGGTGAAAAAATGGAGAAAAAACCCGGTGAGAAACCAGGCTCAGTCGGGGAGACAGTTCTCCTCTGGTCAGAAGAAACCAGCAAATCAGCTCCAGGCTGCAGAAAAGTCAGACTGTGCAGAAGAATCATCTGTTTCCTGTGGTCTTGTCCTGGTGGTCGTCTAAGACAAGGTCTTTACAGGGGATCTGTATCTGGGGCTCATCTAGTTGTCCCGGTCTCCGCTTTGTTTCAGGGCCATAGAGGTCCTTTCTAGGTGTTGATCCACCATCTTGTCTGGATACTGACTGGATCCGGGTGACTGAAGCGGCCCACTGATCTGGATACAGAATGGATCTGGTGGCTACGGTGACCTCGGAATAAGGGATTTCTTTAAAAGACTCTTTTATTCATATAAGATTTTCTCCAACTTTTCAGATGGAGGCATGAGAAAGAGATTGCCTTGATTGGGCTTGTGGTTATTGGTGGACCGAGGACAGAGCTACAACAAAATGCAATAGCAGAATCAATTTGGCCGTCCGCCAACACGCTGCAGGAGGGCGTGCCACTGGTCATCGTCTGTATTTGCACTCTCTGCGTTTGCGCTGTCAGCACTTAGTGTTTATTTAGCTGGCATGGGAAGGCAGCACTTTCTTGTACGTGACGGGAAGCAAACTCTGGAAGGCTCTCTTTAGTGACGGGTCCAAACAAAGATCTCATCAGCTCCTCTAGCCCTATCGGCGACTCGTGCACTTCGAGCCTTCTTAACGAAGGCGCAAGTGGCTGACTGCTGACTGCGTTGGTGGTATAGTGGTGAGCATAGCTGCCTTCCAAGCAGTTGACCCGGGTTCGATTCCCGGCCAACGCATGTCCTTTGGCTCGGGCTGATGTCGAAGCAGAACTCCTTCTGTGACCTGTGGCTCCTCCCAAAACTTTTGGATGGATCGTTCAGAAGCCGAAAAGAGGTAGCTCTCCCCGTCGGGGAATCGAACCCCGGTCTTCCGCGTGACAGGTGGAGATACTGTCCACTATACTAACGAGGAGCTGTGCATGTTGCTGTTTCTCCCCCAACCGACGCTACTGCACCGACATAACTGAACAATGCATGGCTTTTTCTGACGCTGACACAGCCCTAGCACCGTCAAATTCCAGATGGACCCATCATTAGCTAAAGTGGCATTACATTTGGAACACTACCCGTTGCAGGGGTCATTGTTTGGACTCTTTTTTTTTTTTTTTTTTTAAATAGTGCTTTAAACAAAAAGGATTGTGTCAATGCAACTGAACATCATTAATTAGGAACACAGTGCGTCAATAAAGCAAAATGACAGTTAAAGGCATTTCGTCATTGAAATCGATGATGTCATCATTCAGCTAAGTTCAGTTTAAATAGTATCTGTGCAATAATTTTCAATCAAGTCAACGATATCGCTGTACATGAAGTGTCCCCAGCTATGCCTGCCAGAGGCGACAGAGGCAAGGAACCAAAACTCGATCGGTGAAAAAATGGAGAAAAAACCCGGTGAGAAACCAGGCTCAGTCGGGGAGACAGTTCTCCTCTGGTCAGAAGAAACCAGCAAATCAGCTCCAGGCTGCAGAAAAGTCAGACTGTGCAGAAGAATCATCTGTTTCCTGTGGTCTTGTCCTGGTGGTCGTCTAAGACAAGGTCTTTACAGGGGATCTGTATCTGGGGCTCATCTAGTTGTCCCGGTCTCCGCTGTGTTTCAGGGCCATAGAGGTCCTTTCTAGGTGTTGATCCACCATCTTGTCTGGATACTGACTGGATCCGGGTGACTGAAGCGGCCCACTGATCTGGATACAGAATGGATCTGGTGGCTACGGTGACCTCGGAATAAGGGATTTCTTTAAAAGACTCTTTTATTCATATAAGATTTTCTCCAACTTTTCAGATGGAGGCATGAGAAAGAGATTGCCTTGATTGGGCTTGTGGTTATTGGTGGACCGAGGACAGAGCTACAACAAAATGCAATAGCAGAATCAATTTGGCCGTCCGCCAACACGCTGCAGGAGGGCGTGCCACTGGTCATCGTCTGTATTTGCACTCTCTGCGTTTGCGCTGTCAGCACTTAGTGTTTATTTAGCTGGCATGGGAAGGCAGCACTTTCTTGTACGTGACGGGAAGCAAACTCTGGAAGGCTCTCTTTAGTGACGGGTCCAAACAAAGATCTCATCAGCTCCTCTAGCCCTATCGGCGACTCGTGCACTTCGAGCCTTCTTAACGACGGCGCAAGTGGCTGACTGCTGACTGCTGACTGCGTTGGTGGTATAGTGGTGAGCATAGCTGCCTTCCAAGCAGTTGACCCGGGTTCGATTCCCGGCCAACGCATGTCCTTTGGCTCGGGCTGATGTCGAAGCAGAACTCCTTCTGTGACCTGTGGCTCCTCCCAAAACTTTTGGATGGATCGTTCAGAAGCCGAAAAGAGCTAGCTCTCCCCGTCGGGGAATCGAACACCGGTCTTCCGCGTGACAGGCGGAGATACTGTCCACTATACTAACGAGGAGCTGTGCATGTTGCTGTTTCTCCCCCAACCGACACTACTGCACCGACATAACTGAACAATGCATGGCTTTTTCTGACGCTGACACAGCCCTAGCACCGTCAAATTCCGGATGGACCCATCATTAGCTAAAGTGGCATTACATTTGGAACACTACCCGTTGCAGGGGTCATTGTTTGGACTCTTTTTTTTTTTTTTTTTTTAAATAGTGCTTTAAACAAAAAGGATTGTGTCAATGCAACTGAACAACATTAATTAGGAACACAGTGCGTCAATAAAGCAAAATGACAGTTAAAGGCATTTCGTCATTGAAATCGATGATGTCATCATTCAGCTAAGTTCAGTTTAAATAGTATCTGTGCAATAATTTTCAATCAAGTCAACGATATCGCTGTACATGAAGTGTCCCCAGCTATGCCTGCCAGAGGCGACAGAGGCAAGGAACCAAAACTCGATCGGTGAAAAAATGGAGAAAAAACCCGGTGAGAAACCAGGCTCAGTCGGGGAGACAGTTCTCCTCTGGTCAGAAGAAACCAGCAAATCAGCTCCAGGCTGCAGAAAAGTCAGACTGTGCAGAAGAATCATCTGTTTCCTGTGGTCTTGTCCTGGTGGTCGTCTAAGACAAGGTCTTTACAGGGGATCTGTATCTGGGGCTCATCTAGTTGTCCCGGTCTCCGCTGTGTTTCAGGGCCATAGAGGTCCTTTCTAGGTGTTGATCCACCATCTTGTCTGGATACTGACTGGATCCGGGTGACTGAAGCGGCCCACTGATCTGGATACAGAATGGATCTGGTGGCTACGGTGACCTCGGAATAAGGGATTTCTTTAAAAGACTCTTTTATTCATATAAGATTTTCTCCAACTTTTCAGATGGAGGCATGAGAAAGAGATTGCCTTGATTGGGTTTGTGGTTATTGGTGGACCGAGGACAGAGCTACAACAAAATGCAATAGCAGAATCAATTTGGCCGTCCGCCAACACGCTGCAGGAGGGCGTGCCACTGGTCATCGTCTGTATTTGCACTCTCTGCGTTTGCGCTGTCAGCACTTAGTGTTTATTTAGCTGGCATGGGAAGGCAGCACTTTCTTGTACGTGACGGGAAGCAAACTCTGGAAGGCTCTCTTTAGTGACGGGTCCAAACAAAGATCTCATCAGCTCCTCTAGCCCTATCGGCGACTCGTGCACTTCGAGCCTTCTTAACGACGGCGCAAGTGGCTGACTGCTGACTGCGTTGGTGGTATAGTGGTGAGCATAGCTGCCTTCCAAGCAGTTGACCCGGGTTCGATTCCCGGCCAACGCATGTCCTTTGGCTCGGGCTGATGTCGAAGCAGAACTCCTTCTGTGACCTGTGGCTCCTCCCAAAACTTTTGGATGGATCGTTCAGAAGCCGAAAAGAGGTAGCTCTCCCCGTCGGGGAATCGAACCCCGGTCTTCCGCGTGACAGGCGGAGATACTGTCCACTATACTAACGAGGAGCTGTGCATGTTGCTGTTTCTCCCCCAACAGACGCTACTGCACCGACATAACTGAACAATGCATGGCTTTTTCTGACGCTGACACAGCCCTAGCACCGTCAAATTCCGGATGGACCCATCATTAGCTAAAGTGGCATTACATTTGGAACACTACCCGTTGCAGGGGTCATTGTTTGGACCCTTTTTTTTTTTTTTTTTTTTAAATAGTGCTTTAAACAAAAAGGAATGTGTCAATGCAACTGAACAACATTAATTAGGAACACAGTGCGTCAATAAAGCAAAATGACAGTTAAAGGCATTTCGTCATTGAAATCGATGATGTCATCATTCAGCTAAGTTCAGTTTAAATAGTATCTGTGCAATAATTTGCAATCAAGTCAACGATATCGCTGTACATGAAGTGTCCCCAGCTATGCCTGCCAGAGGCGACAGAGGCAAGGAACCCAAACTCGATCAGTGAAAAAATGGAGAAAAACCCGGTGAGAAACCAGGCTCAGTTGGGGAAACAGTTCTCCTCTGGTCAGAAGAAACCAGCAAATCAGCTCCAGGCTGCAGAAAAGTCAGACTGTGCAGAAGAATCATCTGTTTCCTGTGGTCTTGTCCTGGTGGTCTTCTAAGACAAGTTCTTTACAGGGGATCTGTATCTGGGGCTCATCTAGTTGTCCCGGTCTCCGCTTTGTTTCAGGGCCATAGAGGTCCTTTCTAGGTGTTGATCCACCATCTTGTCTGGATACTGACTGGATCCGGGTGACTGAAGCGGCCCACTGATCTGGATACAGAATGGATTTGGTGGCTACGGTGACCTCGGAATAAGGGATTTCTTTAAAAGACTCTTTTATTCATATAAGATTTTCTCCAACTTTTCAGATGGAGGCATTAGAAAGAGATTGCCTTGATTGGGCTTGTGGTTATTGGTGGACCGAGGACAGAGCTACATCAAAATGCAATAGCAGAATCAATTTGGCCATCCGCCAACACGCTGCAGGAGGGCGTGCCACTGGTCATCCTCTGTATTTGCACTCTCTGCGTTTGCGCTGTCAGCACTTAGTGTTTATTTAGCTGGCATGGGAAGGCAGCACTTTCTTGTACGTGACGGGATGCAAACTCTGGAAGGCTCTCTTTAGTGACGGGTCCAAACAAAGATCTCATCAGCTCCTCTAGCCCTATCGGCGACTCGTGCACTTCGAGCCTTCTTAACGACGGCGCAAGTGGCTGACTGCTGACTGTGTTGGTGGTATAGTGGTGAGCATAGCTGCCTTCCAAGCAGTTGACCTGGGTTCGATTCCCGGCCAACGCATGTCCTTTGGCTCGGGCTGATGTCGAAGCAGAACTCCTTCTGTGACCTGTGGCTCCTCCCAAAACTTTTGGATGGATCGTTCAGAAGCCGAAAAGAGCTAGCTCTCCCCATCGGGGAATCGAACCCCGGTCTTCCACGTGACAGGTGGAGATACTGTCCACTATACTAACGAGGAGCTGCGCATGTTGCTGTTTCTCCCCCAACCGACGCTACTGCACCGACATAACTGAACAATGCATGGCTTTTTCTGACGCTGACACAGCCCTAGCACCGTCAAATTCCGGATGGACCCATCATTAGCTAAAGTGGCATTACATTTGGAACACTACCCGTTGCAGGGTCATTGTTTGGACTCTTTTTTTTTTTTTTTTTTTTTTTAAATAGTGCTTTAAACAAAAAGGATTGTGTCAATGCAACTGAACAACATTAATTAGGAACACAGTGCGTCAATAAAGCAAAATGACAGTTAAAGGCATTTCGTCATTGAAATCGATGATGTCATCATTCAGCTAAGTTCAGTTTAAATAGTATCTGTGCAATAATTTGCAATCAAGTCAACGATATCGCTGTACATGAAGTGTCCCCAGCTATGCCTGCCAGAGGCGACAGAGGCAAGGAACCCAAACTCGATCAGTGAAAAAATGGAGAAAAAACCCGGTGAGAAACCAGGCTCAGTCGGGGAGACAGTTCTCCTCTGGTCAGAAGAAACCAGCAAATCAGCTCCAGGCTGCAGAAAAGTCAGACTGTGCAGAAGAATCATCTGTTTCCTGTGGTCTTGTCCTGGTGGTCGTCTAAGACAAGGTCTTTACAGGGGATCTGTATCTGGGGCTCATCTAGTTGTCCCGGTCTCCGCTGTGTTTCAGGGCCATAGAGGTCCTTTCTAGGTGTTGATCCACCATCTTGTCTGGATACTGACTGGATCCGGGTGACTGAAGCGGCCCACTGATCTGGATACAGAATGGATCTGGTGGCTACGGTGACCTCGGAATAAGGGATTTCTTTAAAAGACTCTTTTATTCATATAAGATTTTCTCCAACTTTTCAGATGGAGGCATGAGAAAGAGATTGCCTTGATTGGGCTTGTGGTTATTGGTGGACCGAGGACAGAGCTACAACAAAATGCAATAGCAGAATCAATTTGGCCGTCCGCCAACACGCTGCAGGAGGGCGTGCCACTGGTCATCGTCTGTATTTGCACTCTCTGCGTTTGCGCTGTCAGCACTTAGTGTTTATTTAGCTGGCATGGGAAGGCAGCACTTTCTTGTACGTGACGGGAAGCAAACTCTGGAAGGCTCTCTTTAGTGACGGGTCCAAACAAAGATCTCATCAGCTCCTCTAGCCCTATCGGCGACTCATGCACTTCGAGCCTTCTTAACGACGGCGCAAGTGGCTGACTGCTGACTGCTGACTGCTGACTGCTGACTGCTGGCCCACTGATCTGGATACAGAATGGATCTGGTGGCTACGGTGACCTCGGAATAAGGGATTTCTTTAAAAGACTCTTTTATTCATATAAGATTTTCTCCAACTTTTCAGATGGAGGCATGAGAAAGAGATTGCCTTGATTGGGCTTGTGGTTATTGGTGGACCGAGGACAGAGCTACAACAAAATGCAATAGCAGAATCAATTTGGCCGTCCGCCAACACGCTGCAGGAGGGCGTGCCACTGGTCATCGTCTGTATTTGCACTCTCTGCGTTTGCGCTGTCAGCACTTAGTGTTTATTTAGCTGGCATGGGAAGGCAGCACTTTCTTGTACGTGACGGGAAGCAAACTCTGGAAGGCTCTCTTTAGTGACGGGTCCAAACAAAGATCTCATCAGCTCCTCTAGCCCTATCGGCGACTCGTGCACTTCGAGCCTTCTTAATGACGGCGCAAGTGGCTGACTGCTGACTGCGTTGGTGGTATAGTGGTGAGTATAGCTGCCTTCCAAGCAGTTGACCCGGGTTCGATTCCCGGCCAACACATGTCCTTTGGCTCGGGCTGATGTCGAAGCAGAACTCCTTCTGTGACCTGTGGCTCCTCCCAAAACTTTTGGATGGATCGTTCAGAAGCCGAAAAGAGGTAGCTCTCCCCGTCGGGGAATCGAACCCCGGTCTTCCGCGTGACAGGCGGAGATACTGTCCACTATACTAACGAGGAGCTGTGCATGTTGCTGTTTCTCCCCCAACCAACGCTACTGCACCGACATAACTGAACAATGCATGGCTTTTTCTGACGCTGACACAGCCCTAGCACCGTCAAATTCCGGATGGACCCATCATTAGCTAAAGTGGCATTACATTTGGAACACTACCCGTTGCAGGGTCATTGTTTGGACTCTTTTTTTTTTTTTTTTTTTTTTAAATAGTGCTTTAAACAAAAAGGATTGTGTCAATGCAACTGAACAACATTAATTAGGAACACAGTGCGTCAATAAAGCAAAATGACAGTTAAAGGCATTTCGTCATTGAAATCGATGATGTCATCATTCAGCTAAGTTCAAATTAAATAGTATCTGTGCAATAATTTGCAATCAAGTCAACGATATCGCTGTACATGAAGTGTCCCCAGCTATGCCTGCCAGAGGCGACAGAGGCAAGGAACCAAAACTCGATCAGTGAAAAAATGGAGAAAAAACCCGGTGAGAAACCAGGCTCAGTCGGGGAGACAGTTCTCCTCTGGTCAGAAGAAACCAGCAAATCAGCTCCAGGCTGCAGAAAAGTCAGACTGTGCAGAAGAATCATCTGTTTCCTGTGGTCTTGTCCTGGTGGTCGTCTAAGACAAGGTCTTTACAGGGGATCTGTATCTGGGGCTCATCTAGTTGTCCCGGTCTCCGCTGTGTTTCAGGGCCATAGAGGTCCTTTCTAGGTGTTGATCCACCATCTTGTCTGGATACTGACTGGATCCGGGTGACTGAAGCGGCCCACTGATCTGGATACAGAATGGATCTGGTGGCTACGGTGACCTCGGAATAAGGGATTTCTTTAAAAGACTCTTTTATTCATATAAGATTTTCTCCAACTTTTCAGATGGAGGCATGAGAAAGAGATTGCCTTGATTGGGCTTGTGGTTATTGGTGGACCGAGGACAGAGCTACAACAAAATGCAATAGCAGAATCAATTTGGCCGTCCGCCAACACGCTGCAGGAGGGCGTGCCACTGGTCATCGTCTGTATTTGCACTCTCTGCGTTTGCGCTGTCAGCACTTAGTGTTTATTTAGCTGGCATGGGAAGGCAGCACTTTCTTGTACGTGACGGGAAGCAAACTCTGGAAGGCTCTCTTTAGTGACGGGTCCAAACAAAGATCTCATCAGCTCCTCTAGCCCTATCGGCGACTCGTGCACTTCGAGCCTTCTTAACGACGGCGCAAGTGGCTGATTGCTGACTGCGTTGGTGGTATAGTGGTGAGCATAGCTGCCTTCCAAGCAGTTGACCCGGGTTCGATTCCCGGCCAACGCATGTTCTTTGGCTCGGGCTGATGTCGAAGCAGAACTCCTTCTGTGACCTGTGGCTCCTCCCAAAACTTTTGGATGGATCGTTCAGAAGCCGAAAAGAGGTAGCTCTCCCCGTCGGGGAATCGAACCCCGGTCTTCCGCGCGGGAGCCGAAAATAGTTAAGCTTAACTTCTCTTAACTTTTCCCATTCATTCTCTATGGTAGTGCTTAACACTACGGATGCAATATATTTGTGGCCACACGTAGATTTCCTGGCGCTGTTTCGCCTCTTCCGTGGCGGGGAATTTAAGAAGCCTGGTGTCATCTGTCAATCATTCGTAGTGAGTGGAGGAGGGGAGGAGACCAGTTTCACGATCGGAGAGATATCTGTTTACCGAATTGTTGTACCAAACAAAACAAGTTTGCTGGCAAGCATTTACTGTCTAAACTACCGTCGCAAAAGTTTTACCTCAGGTGACCGCTGTTTTTACGTAAGAGTTCGAGATCAACGCAATTAATGTTAAGCGAGAAGGTAAGTTAAGTTAAATGCTACGTTACTTTAGCAATATTAACTTTCTGTATTGTAAATACATTATCATATAAATGACATGTATATTCTCATGTAATGGTATTGTTAATTGTGTTGAATGGTTTGTGATGTTAGGAAATATTAAACCAAACTCATAGTTGAACATACAGCAGTTATTTTATATAATTGTTATAGTTTCTTTGTAAGAGTGAAGGTTTCATAATTGATCTCTAAGTACTTAAAAATGTTTTTTTGAAAATGTTAACAATGCAATATGATACTCATAATGTAATTAATATGTATTACACACATATTACATTTATTACATATATATTCTATATTCTTATATATAATATATTGTACTTGTGCAATTTAATGGTATAATTTAAACTGTGTGTATATAAATCAACATTTTTAATTAGTTAAACTTGTTTTAATATATACATGTATACATTTTCATAATAAATATTTTATATACGTACTCATATATTGAGTGGATTAAATAAATATTAAATAACACAAATTTATAAGTCTCTTATGCTCTAAGGCTGCATTTATTAAGCTAAAAAACTGTAATATTATGAAATATTATGGCAAGTTAAAATAACTTATATATAATAATATATATATATATATATATATATATATATATATATATATATATATATATATATATATATATATATATATATATATATATATATATATATATATATATATATATATATATATAACTGCTGCTGATAACTGTCTTATTTCACTATATTAAGTATTTTTATGTGGCCATGATTTCAGAACTGCAACATGAAGAAAACAGTTTTTTTCCCCGGGAGATACAAGGTGTCTTTCAGGAAAGGCCCATCAGGCCATTTACGCAAATTAAAGACAACCCTTCACTGCAGAACAAGTCAACACCTCAAAGAGAAGATCTGGTCAGGATGAATGCCCGTTCTGTTGTCTTACAGAGAGGAGGGGATGTCTCTGACAAGCAAGAGGTGTTGGGAGAATACATTCTACAGTTTGGCAAATACAAGGGCCAGTCTTTCAGGTGGTTACTAGAGAATGATGTCGGCTATGCTTTGTACCTGTCCAATAAGGTTGAGAAAGAAGAACAGGCTGGGCAGTTCAACCCAGAGGGTCCTTGCAAAGATAGTCTAATTTCCTTTATTGAATACTCAAGAAGCTTTAAGGAAATTGATGATCTTAAACGGTATCTGTCTCAAAGGCCAGATCCATTGCCAGTTTTGATAGAGGAAGACAATACTGTTGGATTTGGAACAAGAGCTCAAAACACTTGGAGACAAATTTGGGATACCAGGGCAGATGGATATGCTTTCTTTATAATGAAGCAGAAGTGTGTTCCAGGCAGCAAAATGTACAACTTGCAGCAGTATCTTTTAAAACAGCAGCAACAACAGCTGACAATAAACACTCCTCCGTTGCCCTCACCATCAGCTTCCACTGCAAGACCACTTGTTCCTTCTAGTACTGCTTCTGATCAGCCTGGTAAGTTAATAAAAATTATGCAAATTTGCTTATATTGTTACTTAAAGCCTACTGATCCATTGATTTTGTTTTATAGTGATGGAGGAGGATGAAGAACTGGAGAGGATAATGCTGAGTCTGTCTCCAACAAAGTATCTCACAAAGCTGAGTAAGTGAATCAAGAGTCACGTCATGTGTGTTATTCAGAGCCATTTCAAGTTCAGCATGTTTTTGACACATGCAATTGCACATACTGGAGCAAAAATGTTCAAATTATGCTTAATTTTCAGGATCATCTGCAGCCACGGAATCCACACACTTGTCTACAGCAGGTTACTTTCCAAATCAGATTCAGAGGCTTATTCTGTTACATACAGACTTATCCTCTATTTCTGAATTTAATTATCTTATTTGTTGCTTTGGCAGTGTTCTTGCCTGTTCTAAAAAACATGTTTTTTTTTGTTCTAACTATAATTAAGGGTTGAACATACCAGTGGTGAGGGTGAGTGCACTTCATGAATTGTATGCATGGTATTTAAAGTGTAATTTGTTGTTATAAGTGGAATGTTTACTTACAGACTTTTGAACATTATTAGAATTTGCATTCCTAGAATAAATAGAATGATAGAATAAACAATGATTCATGCATTACATTAAATGAGTCATTTAATGTAGTCAAGACAATTAAATACACATCATGTACATTCAGTGTTTTAATATATTTTTTATTTCCTCCTTGTGCTGTTCCATGCA
Source organism: Carassius carassius (assembly GCF_963082965.1). Classification (NCBI taxonomy): domain Eukaryota; kingdom Metazoa; phylum Chordata; class Actinopteri; order Cypriniformes; family Cyprinidae; genus Carassius; species Carassius carassius. The sequence goes on from NW_026775062.1 coordinate 53,488, forward strand.
GGTCTGCCACAGCCTCCATCAACATCAGTTCCTGTGTGTAGGCCTTCTTCACGGGGTGAAGGCTCTGTACCACCTGCAGCAACACAATCAACACCGGCACCAATGCCATCTGCACTGACTGAAGCCCCTGTTCTCAGCTACAAAAAAGGTAAAGACAGTTAAATACACATCATGTGCAATCATTGTTAATACACACACACATATATATATATATATATATATATATTTTTTTTTTTTTTTTTGTGTTCCATCCAGTTCTGTCGACATCACATGCAGTCTCTAGTTCTCCCAGTCCCAGTATGCCTTCTTCACAGACTGATGGGCCTGTACCACCTCCTGCTGCACAATCAGCACCTACAGCTCCTGCATCAATGCCTTCTGTACAGAAAGAAGCACCTGTTCCTAGCTACTTGCAAGATATCAGCCGCTGGAACTGCTCTCTTCATCAAAGAATTTGGATGAAGACAGAGATGGAATCCATGGGGCTCTGGCCAGGATCACACCCAGTAAGACACCTCATGAATATGGTCTCCTTGTGGCGCTATCCACCTCAGCCTGAGCTTATAGAGACAAACACTGGCCTTCCATCACCCTAATACTTCCAACTCCATCCCTTTTTCATTTGGAAACCTGAGCACAGTATAATGGAAAGGCTTAGGAACAATTACATCCTGCCTTGTCTTTACAGATGTCAAAATCCAAATGTTGTGTCCTCTGGTGTGGGAAAACCCAGAGTGATCCTTGGTACTACTGGGCAATTTTACATCCTTGCTTCACGTCTGTGTTGTAAGGCATGCAAAAGATACTGGTTTGCTGATAAACCTCAGTGGCTGGACATTCTACCACAGCGATTCAGAAACGTCTTGCCAGCCTTCCTCACCCATAAGAAGGCAATCTGTAAAACAGTGATGGATGAACTGAGGCGCTCTGGAAAATCCCCTAATGACATGGCCAACCAGCTGTCTGAGGTGCTTCACCTTAAATTTGAAAGAGCACATCTGGCTTACCTTCTCAGTGTGCAGAATGTCAGGGATGCTGAAGCAGGGATGTATGGTCAGAAAACCATCACTGGGGCACTGAGGAAGGATGACACACCTGCACCGTTTGGGGATTACGGAGACACTGATGGGTGGAATGGGGTGTCTGTCTCTGCACACTATTTAATAGAGTGCCTCCTTCATGAATATCAGCGGCAGGAAGCAGCTCTCACTCAGCTCCTACAAGGCACATTTGGACAGGTGTTCAGGTCAGATCACACACGCAAAGTTGCTAGAAAAGTGACCCTCTTATCTGGCACAATGTCATCCTATGCTGTGATGAACGAGAACTGGATGATTCTGTCCTGGGTGATGCTGCAGAGTGAAAGTGAGCAGTCATTGGAGTCAATGTACTGTGGGCTATCCAATCGCTACAGTGCTGCTGGTATTCCCAAGGCCAAGTACCAGTGGGTGGACAGGTATAAATCATCACATCTAACCAAACATTACATCAAGTGGTGTAAGCAAAGGTTATGAATACATTAAAATGTATTTTTCATCCTCCTTTATGTACTTAGGGACTGCTGTGCCGCTTTCAGAGTGATGGACCCAGGACCTTATGAGCACCAGCAGTGGGAAGCCTGGAGGACCACAGAAGCTATTGTGGCAGAGGTTACATCAGGAAACCTCAAGAATTTACATGCCGCTTGCAGGAAGTTCAACGAGGACATGGTTGTTAAACTGGACTTGTTTCACTGTATGCGGCGGTTCACCAGGGAGTGTGTTTCGGAGCACCATCCTCTGTATGGCTCCTTCTGCCAGTTCCTCTCTTCTGCCTTCTCTGTAGTTGATCAGAGTGACCTGGAGAAACTGAAGAACGCATACAGATTCTGTGGTATCGAGCCTGCTAATCCCACCAAGCTGCACATCAGAGAGCACTGCAGGACAAAAGTGCCACATCCCAGAGAGCTGGTTCAAAGGGTGGAAGAAGTGTTACACCATTTCTATCTGGCAAAGGATCCCAACAACATCTTCCTTTTCAAACCCTCAATGTTAAAATTATGGTGGATTCAGCGTATCCACATCCTTAGAGGCTGCCTGAGTGATCCTGAGGTGGAGGAAGGAATCCTCTACAGATATGGTGGAACCCTACAGCTGAATCATGTCAAGGGTGATGGAGCTGCTGTGCCGATTTGGATCCCTGTGAGAGGCACTTCACAGCAGGAGGGGTTTCATTTCCACCAGGCTCAGTGGGTAACAGGCAATCGTGTCTCTCCTGAGTTGTTCCAAGCACAGGGTATGACTGGTGTGGCACGCTGGAATTATCAGCGGCTGGTGGACCTGAAGCAGCCTGGGGTTGTCTTACCTGGAGTGTTTGACCCTGTTTTGATGATGGAGTTAAACAGGGCATCTATAAGAGTGACAGGGCAACCCAAATATCCAGCCTTGCACATCTCCAGCAGGGACACAGGAGAGAGGTTTGGCCTGCAATACGTGGAGCCAGGTTGTCGACCTGTGCCTCTTGACTTTGACAAG
>NW_026775063.1:10000-15000 GCF_963082965.1 Carassius carassius
GGACCCAAAATGGTTTTCGCCAGAACCTAAGTCCACAAAATCAGGCGATCGTCGAAATCGCGACGGCCCGTAAAAACGCCATCCCCTATCGGGCCGACCTCCGGAGTCGCGGGCGAATCCCGACGGTGGCCGGGGACGAGGCACCTTTCCCGGCCTGCCCCGGAGCCTCGGGGAGGGTGGATGTCTGGCCAAGGCCCGCGTTTTCGACTTAGTCATTTTTCCAACCCCGAATTCCTCCAGGGCCTCCGACCTGCCGAGGAAGTCCGAAGAGGGCGAGGGTCGGTCGGATAGGTCTCTCGCCGAAGAGGCCCCGGAGCCTACGACCTGCCACTGGTCACCAAGCGAATGGAGAACCGGAGTAGGGGGTGCCGTCTCACCCTTGTGCCCGAGATAGTGAGGCCACGTTGGGCCTGGGTGGATCGAAAAAGCCCCTGGAGCTCAGCCTCCACGGTTACGGAGAACCAGAGTAGGGGGCGCCATCTCACCCTCATGCCCAGGAGAGGGAGGCCACGCTGGGCTTGGGTCGCTCGAAAAAGCCCCTGGAGCTCAGCCTTCAAATTTACAGAGAACCAGAGTAGGGGACGCCATCTCACCCTCATGCCCAGGAGAGGGAGGCCACGCTGGGCTTGGGTCGCTCGAAAAAGCCCCTGGAGCTCAGCCTCCACGGTTACAGAGAACCAGAGTAGGGGGCGCCATCTCACCCTCATGCCCAAGAGAGGGAGGCCACGCTGGGCTTGGGTCGCTCGAAAAAGCCCCTGGAGCTCAGCCTCCACGGTTACGGAGAACCAGAGTAGGGGGCGCCATCTCACCCTCATGCCCAGGAGAGGGAGGCCACGCTGGGCTTGGGTCGCTCGAAAAAGCCCCTGGAGCTCAGCCTTCAAATTTACAGAGAACCAGAGTAGGGGGCGCCATCTCACCCTCATGCCCAAGAGAGGGAGGCCACGCTGGGCTTGGGTCGCTCGAAAAAGCCCCTGGAGCTCAGCCTCCACGGTTACGGAGAACCAGAGTAGGGGGCGCCATCTCACCCTCATGCCCAAGAGAGGGAGGCCACGCTGGGCCTGGGTCGCTCGAAAAAGCCCCTGGAGCTCAGCCTCCACGGTTACAGAGAACCAGACTAGGGGGCGCCATCTCACCCTCATGCCCAGGAGAGGGAGGCCACGCTGGGCTTGGGTCGCTCGAAAAAGCCCCTGGAGCTCAGCCTCCACGGTTAGGGAGAACCAGAGTAGGGGGCGCCATCTCACCCTCATGCCCAGGAGAGGGAGGCCACGCTGGGCTTGGGTCGCTCGAAAAAGCCCCTGGAGCTCAGCCTTCAAATTTACAGAGAACCAGACTAGGGGGCGCCGTCTCACTCTCATGCCCAAGAGAGGGAGGCCACGCTGGGCCTGGGTCGCTCGAAAAAGCCCCTGGAGCTCAGCCTCCACGGTTACAGAGAACCAGACTAGGGGGCGCCATCTCACTCTCATGCCCAGGAGAGGGAGGCCAAGCTGGGCCTGTGTCGCTCGAAAAAGCCCCTGGAGCTCAGCCTCCACGGTTACGGAGAACCAGAGTAGGGGGCGCCATCTCACCCTCATGCCCAAGAGAGGGAGGCCACGCTGGGCTTGGGTCGCTCGAAAAAGCCCCTGGAGCTCAGCCTCCACGGTTACAGAGAACCAGAGTAGGGGACGCCATCTCACCCTCATGCCCAGGAGAGGGAGGCCACGCTGGGCTTGGGTCGCTCGAAAAAGCCCCTGGAGCTCAGCCTTCAAATTTACAGAGAACCAGAGTAGGGGGCGCCATCTCACCCTCATGCCCAAGAGAGGGAGGCCACGCTGGGCTTGGGTCGCTCGAAAAAGCCCCTGGAGCTCAGCCTCCACGGTTACGGAGAACCAGAGTAGGGGGCGCCATCTCACCCTCATGCCCAGGAGAGGGAGGCCACGCTGGGCTTGGGTCGCTCGAAAAAGCCCCTGGAGCTCAGCCTTCAAATTTACAGAGAACCAGAGTAGGGGGCGCCATCTCACCCTCATGCCCAAGAGAGGGAGGCCACGCTGGGCTTGGGTCGCTCGAAAAAGCCCCTGGAGCTCAGCCTCCACGATTACGGAGAACCAGGGTAGGGGGCGCCATCTCACCCTCATGCCCAAGAGAGGGAGGCCACGCTGGGCTTGGGTCGCTCGATAAAGCCCCTGGAGCTCAGCCTCCACGGTTACGGAGAACCAGAGTAGGGGGCGCCATCTCACCCTCATGCCCAAGAGAGGGAGGCCACGCTGGGCTTGGGTCGCTCGAAAAAGCCCCTGGAGCTCAGCCTCCACGGTTACAGAGAACCAGAGTAGGGGGCGCCATCTCACCCTCATGCCCAAGAGAGGGAGGCCACGCTGGGCTTGGGTCGCTCGAAAAAGCCCCTGGAGCTCAGCCTCCACGATTACGGAGAACCAGAGTAGGGGGCGCCATCTCACCCTCATGCCCAAGAGAGGGAGGCCACGCTGGGCTTGGGTCGCTCGATAAAGCCCCTGGAGCTCAGCCTCCACGGTTACGGAGAACCAGAGTAGGGGGCGCCATCTCACCCTCATGCCCAAGAGAGGGAGGCCACGCTGGGCTTGGGTCGCTCGAAAAAGCCCCTGGAGCTCAGCCTTCAAATTTACAGAGAACCAGACTAGGGGGCGCCATCTCACCCTCATGCCCAAGAGAGGGAGGCCACGCTGGGCTTGGGTCGCTCGAAAAAGCCCCTGGAGCTCAGCACTTCCAAATTTACAGAGAACCAGACTAGGGGGCGCCATCTCACCCTCATGCCCAAGAGAGGGAGGCCACGCTGGGCTTGGGTCGCTCGAAAAAGCCCCTGGAGCTCAGCACTTCCACGGTTACGGAGAACCAGAGTAGGGGGCGCCATCTCACCCTCATGCCCAAGAGAGGGAGGCCACGCTGGGCTTGGGTTGCTCGAAAAAGCCCCTGGAGCTCAGCCTTCAAATTTACAGAGAACCAGACTAGGGGGCGCCATCTCACCCTCATGCCCAAGAGAGGGAGGCCACGCTGGGCTTGGGTCGCTCGAAAAAGCCCCTGGAGCTCAGCACTTCCACGGTTACGGAGAACCAGAGTAGGGGGCGCCATCTCACCCTCATGCCCAAGAGAGGGAGGCCACGCTGGGCTTGGGTTGCTCGAAAAAGCCCCTGGAGCTCAGCCTTCAAATTTACAGAGAACCAGACTAGGGGGCGCCATCTCACCCTCATGCCCAAGAGAGGGAGGCCACGCTGGGCTTGGGTCGCTCGAAAAAGCCCCTGGAGCTCAGCCTGCGAAGCGCTTTTGTCAGCACCCAGATGGTGGGCCAGAACGGCTTCCCCTATCGGGCCGACCTCCAGGATCGCGGGCGAGATCGGAGCTCTACCCGGGATAGGCTCACCATCCTGGGCAAGGCCTCCGGAGAGGGGGGGTCGGATGTTCGACCGGGGCCCGCTGGGGAACGCCGGGGCCTAGGGACTTGAAACTCGGGTCGTTGATAGGGCCCGTCGGCCCCTCTCGGACGCCACCTCCCCCGAGCCGCCAGCCCCCCGGGGGCCGGGGATAGCGCCCCCCAAAGTTCGAAATTTAGAACGGCCGTATCTCGCCGAGGCCGAGCCCCAGGGACTTCAAACTCGGGTCGATGATAGACCCCGTGGCCCCCTATCAGACGCCTCCAGCCCAGAGCCGCCAGCCCCCCGGGTGCCGGGGATAGCGCCCCCCAAAGTTAAAAACTTTGAACGGCCGTATCTCGCCGAGGCCGAGCCCCAGGGACTTCAAACTCGGGTCGTTGATAGACCCCGTGGCCCCCTATCAGACGCCGCCAGCCCAGAGCCGCCAGCCCCCCGGGGGCCGGGGATAGCGCCCCCCAAAGTTCGAAATTTGAACGGCCGTATCTCGCCGAGGCCGAGACCCAGGGACTTCAAACTCGGGTCGATGATAGACCCCTTGGCCCCCTATCAGACGCCGCCACCCCGGAGCCGTTGCTCCCCAGGGGGCCGGAGATAGAGCCCGCCCTGTGTGAAACTTTGAACGGCCGTATCTCGCATAGGCCGAGACCCAGGCACTTCAAACTCGGGTCGCTGATAGACCCCTTGGCCCCCTATCAGACGCCGCCACCCCGGAGCCGATGCTCCCCAGGGGGCCGGAGATAGAGCCCGCCCAGGGTGAAACTTTGAACGGCCGTATCTCGCATAGGCCGAGACCCAGGCACTTCAAACTCGGGTCGCTGATAGACCCCTTGGCCCCCTATCAGACGCCGCCACCCCGGAGCCGATGCTCCCCAGGGGGCCGGAGATAGAGCCCGCCCAGGGTGAAAATTTGAACGGCCGTATCTCGCCGAGGCCGAGACCCAGGGACTTCAAACTCGGGTCGATGATAGACCCCGTGGCGCCCTATCAGACGCCGCCACCCCGGAGCCGATGCTCCCCAGGGGGCCGGAGATAGAGCCCGCCCTGGGTGAAACTTTGAACGGCCGTATCTCGCATAGGCCGAGACCCAGGCACTTCAAACTCGGGTCGATGATAGACCCCTTGGCCCCCTATCAGACGCCGCCACCCCGGAGCCGATGCTCCCCAGGGGGCCGGAGATAGAGCCCGCCCAGGGTGAAACTTTGAACGGCCGTATCTCGCATAGGCCGAGACCCAGGCACTTCAAACTCGGGTCGCTGATAGACCCCTTGGCCCCCTATCAGACGCCGCCACCCCGGAGCCGATGCTCCCCAGGGGGCCGGAGATAGAGCCCGCCCTGGGTGAAACTTTGAACGGCCGTATCTCGCATAGGCCGAGACCCAGGCACTTCAAACTCGGGTCGCTGATAGACCCCTTGGGCCCCTATCAGACGCCGCCACCCCGGAGCCGATGCTCCGCATGGGGCCGGGGAATCGCCCCCCAAATGTCAGGATCTGTACCCTTATAACTCTGGCACCGGGCCGCTCCGGGACTCGGGGGCGGTGGCGTCCGGTAGGCCCCGAGGCCCACTACATGTCCCCCGAGTTTCAGCTCCGGGGACCCCTCCGTTGCGGAGATATCGGTGAA
>NW_026775063.1:22500-27500 GCF_963082965.1 Carassius carassius
TTGCATGTATTAGCTCTGGAATTGCCACAGTTATCCAAGTACCGGGTGGAGCGATCAAAGGGACCATAACTGATTTAATGAGCCATTCGCAGTTTCACTGTACCGGCCGTGTGTACTTAGACCTGCATGGCTTAATCTTTGAGACAAGCATATGTTACTGGCAGGATCAACCAGGTAGCCCTCGGGAGGGGGTGTGGGATGGACAACCGCAGCGCGCTTGTTTCCTACACGCGGGTCTCACTCCGCGGTGGGTGTCGCGCCCCGGGGGGCGGAACCCACGCGGCGCGGCCGCTCATAGGGCGACGTGCGGCGACCTCCCCCGCTCGGGGGTCACGGGGGGTGGCTGGCCGCTGATCGAGGCCGTAACCGGGAAAAGTGTGCTTCGCGGGGACGGGAGGAGGGCGGGCGAGGGCCGGACGGAGCCGACCGCCCGCCTCGCGCCTCCTTCTCCGACCGCCGGTGGCGGACCCTTACGATAGACCGGCCGTCTGAGTCTCCCGAGAGAGGGGGGGGACAGGGCCCCGTCTCATGCGCGCATTGTGCCGGACACGGTGTGTCGCCCACGTCTAAACCGTACCTTCCACACACCGTGCCCCCTAGGCGCACCCGCCCATAGCGGCCGGTGGCCGGGCGGGGTCCTAGCTCGGGCGCGCAACGTGCTCCACTCGATCCGTTCTCTTGCGATACGCGCCAGAACCTAAGTCCACAAAATGACGCGTTCGCCGAAATCGCGACGGCCCGTAAAAACGCCTTCCCCTATCGGGCCGACCTCCGGAGTCGCGGGCGAATCCGGACGGCGGCCGGGGACGAGGCACCTCTCTCGGCCTGCCCCGGAGCCTCGGGGAGGGTGGATGTTTGGCCAAAGCCCGCGTTTTCGACTTAGTCGTCAGAGCTCACGGGCCTCCACTGGTCACCCCCCGCGAACGGGTCCCCCCCCCGGACGTATCAGTTTGCGTTCCCGGTCGGGGGGGGGGCCCTCAGACGACTCGCGTCACCCCGGCCACGGGGAGGGTACGTGGGGCCTGGGTCGCTCGAAAAAGCCCATGGAGCTCGGCCTTCGAATTTACAGAGAACCAGAGTAGGGGGAGCCATGTTCGCTCCCGTGCCCGAGAGGGTGAGGCCACGTTGGGCCTGGGTCGCTCGAAAAAGCCCATGGAGCTCGGCCTTCGAATTTACAGAGAACCAGAGTAGGGGGAGCCATATTTGCTCTCGTGCCCGAGAGGGTGAGGCCACGTTGGGCCTGGGTCGCTCGAAAAAGCCCATGGAGCTCGGCCTTCGAATTCACAGAGAACCAGAGTAGGGGGAGCCATATTTGCTCTCGTGCCCGAGAGGGTGAGGCCACGTTGGGCCTGGGTCGCTCGAAAAAGCCCATGGAGCTCGGCCTTCAAATTCACAGGGAACCAGAGTAGGGGGAGCCGTCTCGCTCTCTTGCCCGAGAGGGTGAGGCCACGTTGGGCCTGGGCCGCTCGAAAACGCCCCTGGAGCTCAGCCTTCAAATTTACAGAGAACCAGAGTATGGGGAGCCGTCTCGCTCTCGTGCCCGAGAGGGTGAAGCCACATTGGGCCTGGGTCGCTCGAAAACGACCATGGAGCTCAGCCTTCAAATTTACAGAGAACCAGAGTATGGGGAGCCGTCTCACTCTCACGCCCGAGAGAGGGTAAGTGGGCCGGGGAACCCTCCAGACAGCCCCCCTGGACCCAAAATGGTTTTCGCCAGAACCTAAGTCCACAAAATCAGGCGATCGTCGAAATCGCGACGGCCCGTAAAAACGCCATCCCCTATCGGGCCGACCTCCGGAGTCGCGGGCGAATCCCGACGGTGGCCGGGGACGAGGCACCTTTCCCGGCCTGCCCCGGAGCCTCGGGGAGGGTGGATGTCTGGCCAAGGCCCGCGTTTTCGACTTAGTCATTTTTCCAACCCCGAATTCCTCCAGGGCCTCCGACCTGCCGAGGAAGTCCGAAGAGGGCGAGGGTCGGTCGGATAGGTCTCTCGCCGAAGAGGCCCCGGAGCCTACGACCTGCCACTGGTCACCAAGCGAATGGAGAACCGGAGTAGGGGGTGCCGTCTCACCCTTGTGCCCGAGATAGTGAGGCCACGTTGGGCCTGGGTGGATCGAAAAAGCCCCTGGAGCTCAGCCTCCACGGTTACGGAGAACCAGAGTAGGGGGCGCCATCTCACCCTCATGCCCAGGAGAGGGAGGCCACGCTGGGCTTGGGTCGCTCGAAAAAGCCCCTGGAGCTCAGCCTTCAAATTTACAGAGAACCAGAGTAGGGGACGCCATCTCACCCTCATGCCCAGGAGAGGGAGGCCACGCTGGGCTTGGGTCGCTCGAAAAAGCCCCTGGAGCTCAGCCTCCACGGTTACAGAGAACCAGAGTAGGGGGCGCCATCTCACCCTCATGCCCAAGAGAGGGAGGCCACGCTGGGCTTGGGTCGCTCGAAAAAGCCCCTGGAGCTCAGCCTCCACGGTTACGGAGAACCAGAGTAGGGGGCGCCATCTCACCCTCATGCCCAGGAGAGGGAGGCCACGCTGGGCTTGGGTCGCTCGAAAAAGCCCCTGGAGCTCAGCCTTCAAATTTACAGAGAACCAGAGTAGGGGGCGCCATCTCACCCTCATGCCCAAGAGAGGGAGGCCACGCTGGGCTTGGGTCGCTCGAAAAAGCCCCTGGAGCTCAGCCTCCACGGTTACGGAGAACCAGAGTAGGGGGCGCCATCTCACCCTCATGCCCAAGAGAGGGAGGCCACGCTGGGCCTGGGTCGCTCGAAAAAGCCCCTGGAGCTCAGCCTCCACGGTTACAGAGAACCAGACTAGGGGGCGCCATCTCACCCTCATGCCCAGGAGAGGGAGGCCACGCTGGGCTTGGGTCGCTCGAAAAAGCCCCTGGAGCTCAGCCTCCACGGTTAGGGAGAACCAGAGTAGGGGGCGCCATCTCACCCTCATGCCCAGGAGAGGGAGGCCACGCTGGGCTTGGGTCGCTCGAAAAAGCCCCTGGAGCTCAGCCTTCAAATTTACAGAGAACCAGACTAGGGGGCGCCGTCTCACTCTCATGCCCAAGAGAGGGAGGCCACGCTGGGCCTGGGTCGCTCGAAAAAGCCCCTGGAGCTCAGCCTCCACGGTTACAGAGAACCAGACTAGGGGGCGCCATCTCACTCTCATGCCCAGGAGAGGGAGGCCAAGCTGGGCCTGTGTCGCTCGAAAAAGCCCCTGGAGCTCAGCCTCCACGGTTACGGAGAACCAGAGTAGGGGGCGCCATCTCACCCTCATGCCCAAGAGAGGGAGGCCACGCTGGGCTTGGGTCGCTCGAAAAAGCCCCTGGAGCTCAGCCTCCACGGTTACAGAGAACCAGAGTAGGGGACGCCATCTCACCCTCATGCCCAGGAGAGGGAGGCCACGCTGGGCTTGGGTCGCTCGAAAAAGCCCCTGGAGCTCAGCCTTCAAATTTACAGAGAACCAGAGTAGGGGGCGCCATCTCACCCTCATGCCCAAGAGAGGGAGGCCACGCTGGGCTTGGGTCGCTCGAAAAAGCCCCTGGAGCTCAGCCTCCACGGTTACGGAGAACCAGAGTAGGGGGCGCCATCTCACCCTCATGCCCAGGAGAGGGAGGCCACGCTGGGCTTGGGTCGCTCGAAAAAGCCCCTGGAGCTCAGCCTTCAAATTTACAGAGAACCAGAGTAGGGGGCGCCATCTCACCCTCATGCCCAAGAGAGGGAGGCCACGCTGGGCTTGGGTCGCTCGAAAAAGCCCCTGGAGCTCAGCCTCCACGATTACGGAGAACCAGGGTAGGGGGCGCCATCTCACCCTCATGCCCAAGAGAGGGAGGCCACGCTGGGCTTGGGTCGCTCGATAAAGCCCCTGGAGCTCAGCCTCCACGGTTACGGAGAACCAGAGTAGGGGGCGCCATCTCACCCTCATGCCCAAGAGAGGGAGGCCACGCTGGGCTTGGGTCGCTCGAAAAAGCCCCTGGAGCTCAGCCTCCACGGTTACAGAGAACCAGAGTAGGGGGCGCCATCTCACCCTCATGCCCAAGAGAGGGAGGCCACGCTGGGCTTGGGTCGCTCGAAAAAGCCCCTGGAGCTCAGCCTCCACGATTACGGAGAACCAGAGTAGGGGGCGCCATCTCACCCTCATGCCCAAGAGAGGGAGGCCACGCTGGGCTTGGGTCGCTCGATAAAGCCCCTGGAGCTCAGCCTCCACGGTTACGGAGAACCAGAGTAGGGGGCGCCATCTCACCCTCATGCCCAAGAGAGGGAGGCCACGCTGGGCTTGGGTCGCTCGAAAAAGCCCCTGGAGCTCAGCCTTCAAATTTACAGAGAACCAGACTAGGGGGCGCCATCTCACCCTCATGCCCAAGAGAGGGAGGCCACGCTGGGCTTGGGTCGCTCGAAAAAGCCCCTGGAGCTCAGCACTTCCAAATTTACAGAGAACCAGACTAGGGGGCGCCATCTCACCCTCATGCCCAAGAGAGGGAGGCCACGCTGGGCTTGGGTCGCTCGAAAAAGCCCCTGGAGCTCAGCACTTCCACGGTTACGGAGAACCAGAGTAGGGGGCGCCATCTCACCCTCATGCCCAAGAGAGGGAGGCCACGCTGGGCTTGGGTTGCTCGAAAAAGCCCCTGGAGCTCAGCCTTCAAATTTACAGAGAACCAGACTAGGGGGCGCCATCTCACCCTCATGCCCAAGAGAGGGAGGCCACGCTGGGCTTGGGTCGCTCGAAAAAGCCCCTGGAGCTCAGCACTTCCACGGTTACGGAGAACCAGAGTAGGGGGCGCCATCTCACCCTCATGCCCAAGAGAGGGAGGCCACGCTGGGCTTGGGTTGCTCGAAAAAGCCCCTGGAGCTCAGCCTTCAAATTTACAGAGAACCAGACTAGGGGGCGCCATCTCACCCTCATGCCCAAGAGAGGGAGGCCACGCTGGGCTTGGGTCGCTCGAAAAAGCCCCTGGAGCTCAGCCTGCGAAGCGCTTTTGTCAGCACCCAGATGGTGGGCCAGAACGGCTTCC
>NW_026775063.1:37500-42500 GCF_963082965.1 Carassius carassius
AGGCACCTCTCTCGGCCTGCCCCGGAGCCTCGGGGAGGGTGGATGTTTGGCCAAAGCCCGCGTTTTCGACTTAGTCGTCAGAGCTCACGGGCCTCCACTGGTCACCCCCCGCGAACGGGTCCCCCCCCCGGACGTATCAGTTTGCGTTCCCGGTCGGGGGGGGGGCCCTCAGACGACTCGCGTCACCCCGGCCACGGGGAGGGTACGTGGGGCCTGGGTCGCTCGAAAAAGCCCATGGAGCTCGGCCTTCGAATTTACAGAGAACCAGAGTAGGGGGAGCCATGTTCGCTCCCGTGCCCGAGAGGGTGAGGCCACGTTGGGCCTGGGTCGCTCGAAAAAGCCCATGGAGCTCGGCCTTCGAATTTACAGAGAACCAGAGTAGGGGGAGCCATATTTGCTCTCGTGCCCGAGAGGGTGAGGCCACGTTGGGCCTGGGTCGCTCGAAAAAGCCCATGGAGCTCGGCCTTCGAATTCACAGAGAACCAGAGTAGGGGGAGCCATATTTGCTCTCGTGCCCGAGAGGGTGAGGCCACGTTGGGCCTGGGTCGCTCGAAAAAGCCCATGGAGCTCGGCCTTCAAATTCACAGGGAACCAGAGTAGGGGGAGCCGTCTCGCTCTCTTGCCCGAGAGGGTGAGGCCACGTTGGGCCTGGGCCGCTCGAAAACGCCCCTGGAGCTCAGCCTTCAAATTTACAGAGAACCAGAGTATGGGGAGCCGTCTCGCTCTCGTGCCCGAGAGGGTGAAGCCACATTGGGCCTGGGTCGCTCGAAAACGACCATGGAGCTCAGCCTTCAAATTTACAGAGAACCAGAGTATGGGGAGCCGTCTCACTCTCACGCCCGAGAGAGGGTAAGTGGGCCGGGGAACCCTCCAGACAGCCCCCCTGGACCCAAAATGGTTTTCGCCAGAACCTAAGTCCACAAAATCAGGCGATCGTCGAAATCGCGACGGCCCGTAAAAACGCCATCCCCTATCGGGCCGACCTCCGGAGTCGCGGGCGAATCCCGACGGTGGCCGGGGACGAGGCACCTTTCCCGGCCTGCCCCGGAGCCTCGGGGAGGGTGGATGTCTGGCCAAGGCCCGCGTTTTCGACTTAGTCATTTTTCCAACCCCGAATTCCTCCAGGGCCTCCGACCTGCCGAGGAAGTCCGAAGAGGGCGAGGGTCGGTCGGATAGGTCTCTCGCCGAAGAGGCCCCGGAGCCTACGACCTGCCACTGGTCACCAAGCGAATGGAGAACCGGAGTAGGGGGTGCCGTCTCACCCTTGTGCCCGAGATAGTGAGGCCACGTTGGGCCTGGGTGGATCGAAAAAGCCCCTGGAGCTCAGCCTCCACGGTTACGGAGAACCAGAGTAGGGGGCGCCATCTCACCCTCATGCCCAGGAGAGGGAGGCCACGCTGGGCTTGGGTCGCTCGAAAAAGCCCCTGGAGCTCAGCCTTCAAATTTACAGAGAACCAGAGTAGGGGACGCCATCTCACCCTCATGCCCAGGAGAGGGAGGCCACGCTGGGCTTGGGTCGCTCGAAAAAGCCCCTGGAGCTCAGCCTCCACGGTTACAGAGAACCAGAGTAGGGGGCGCCATCTCACCCTCATGCCCAAGAGAGGGAGGCCACGCTGGGCTTGGGTCGCTCGAAAAAGCCCCTGGAGCTCAGCCTCCACGGTTACGGAGAACCAGAGTAGGGGGCGCCATCTCACCCTCATGCCCAGGAGAGGGAGGCCACGCTGGGCTTGGGTCGCTCGAAAAAGCCCCTGGAGCTCAGCCTTCAAATTTACAGAGAACCAGAGTAGGGGGCGCCATCTCACCCTCATGCCCAAGAGAGGGAGGCCACGCTGGGCTTGGGTCGCTCGAAAAAGCCCCTGGAGCTCAGCCTCCACGGTTACGGAGAACCAGAGTAGGGGGCGCCATCTCACCCTCATGCCCAAGAGAGGGAGGCCACGCTGGGCCTGGGTCGCTCGAAAAAGCCCCTGGAGCTCAGCCTCCACGGTTACAGAGAACCAGACTAGGGGGCGCCATCTCACCCTCATGCCCAGGAGAGGGAGGCCACGCTGGGCTTGGGTCGCTCGAAAAAGCCCCTGGAGCTCAGCCTCCACGGTTAGGGAGAACCAGAGTAGGGGGCGCCATCTCACCCTCATGCCCAGGAGAGGGAGGCCACGCTGGGCTTGGGTCGCTCGAAAAAGCCCCTGGAGCTCAGCCTTCAAATTTACAGAGAACCAGACTAGGGGGCGCCGTCTCACTCTCATGCCCAAGAGAGGGAGGCCACGCTGGGCCTGGGTCGCTCGAAAAAGCCCCTGGAGCTCAGCCTCCACGGTTACAGAGAACCAGACTAGGGGGCGCCATCTCACTCTCATGCCCAGGAGAGGGAGGCCAAGCTGGGCCTGTGTCGCTCGAAAAAGCCCCTGGAGCTCAGCCTCCACGGTTACGGAGAACCAGAGTAGGGGGCGCCATCTCACCCTCATGCCCAAGAGAGGGAGGCCACGCTGGGCTTGGGTCGCTCGAAAAAGCCCCTGGAGCTCAGCCTCCACGGTTACAGAGAACCAGAGTAGGGGACGCCATCTCACCCTCATGCCCAGGAGAGGGAGGCCACGCTGGGCTTGGGTCGCTCGAAAAAGCCCCTGGAGCTCAGCCTTCAAATTTACAGAGAACCAGAGTAGGGGGCGCCATCTCACCCTCATGCCCAAGAGAGGGAGGCCACGCTGGGCTTGGGTCGCTCGAAAAAGCCCCTGGAGCTCAGCCTCCACGGTTACGGAGAACCAGAGTAGGGGGCGCCATCTCACCCTCATGCCCAGGAGAGGGAGGCCACGCTGGGCTTGGGTCGCTCGAAAAAGCCCCTGGAGCTCAGCCTTCAAATTTACAGAGAACCAGAGTAGGGGGCGCCATCTCACCCTCATGCCCAAGAGAGGGAGGCCACGCTGGGCTTGGGTCGCTCGAAAAAGCCCCTGGAGCTCAGCCTCCACGATTACGGAGAACCAGAGTAGGGGGCGCCATCTCACCCTCATGCCCAAGAGAGGGAGGCCACGCTGGGCTTGGGTCGCTCGATAAAGCCCCTGGAGCTCAGCCTCCACGGTTACGGAGAACCAGAGTAGGGGGCGCCATCTCACCCTCATGCCCAAGAGAGGGAGGCCACGCTGGGCTTGGGTCGCTCGAAAAAGCCCCTGGAGCTCAGCCTCCACGGTTACAGAGAACCAGAGTAGGGGGCGCCATCTCACCCTCATGCCCAAGAGAGGGAGGCCACGCTGGGCTTGGGTCGCTCGAAAAAGCCCCTGGAGCTCAGCCTCCACGATTACGGAGAACCAGAGTAGGGGGCGCCATCTCACCCTCATGCCCAAGAGAGGGAGGCCACGCTGGGCTTGGGTCGCTCGATAAAGCCCCTGGAGCTCAGCCTCCACGGTTACGGAGAACCAGAGTAGGGGGCGCCATCTCACCCTCATGCCCAAGAGAGGGAGGCCACGCTGGGCTTGGGTCGCTCGAAAAAGCCCCTGGAGCTCAGCCTTCAAATTTACAGAGAACCAGACTAGGGGGCGCCATCTCACCCTCATGCCCAAGAGAGGGAGGCCACGCTGGGCTTGGGTCGCTCGAAAAAGCCCCTGGAGCTCAGCACTTCCAAATTTACAGAGAACCAGACTAGGGGGCGCCATCTCACCCTCATGCCCAA
The DNA here is from genome assembly GCF_963082965.1 of Carassius carassius. Lineage (NCBI taxonomy): Eukaryota > Metazoa > Chordata > Actinopteri > Cypriniformes > Cyprinidae > Carassius > Carassius carassius. The sequence goes on from NW_026775063.1 coordinate 41,153, forward strand.
GAGAGGGAGGCCACGCTGGGCTTGGGTCGCTCGAAAAAGCCCCTGGAGCTCAGCACTTCCACGGTTACGGAGAACCAGAGTAGGGGGCGCCATCTCACCCTCATGCCCAAGAGAGGGAGGCCACGCTGGGCTTGGGTTGCTCGAAAAAGCCCCTGGAGCTCAGCCTTCAAATTTACAGAGAACCAGACTAGGGGGCGCCATCTCACCCTCATGCCCAAGAGAGGGAGGCCACGCTGGGCTTGGGTCGCTCGAAAAAGCCCCTGGAGCTCAGCACTTCCACGGTTACGGAGAACCAGAGTAGGGGGCGCCATCTCACCCTCATGCCCAAGAGAGGGAGGCCACGCTGGGCTTGGGTTGCTCGAAAAAGCCCCTGGAGCTCAGCCTTCAAATTTACAGAGAACCAGACTAGGGGGCGCCATCTCACCCTCATGCCCAAGAGAGGGAGGCCACGCTGGGCTTGGGTCGCTCGAAAAAGCCCCTGGAGCTCAGCCTGCGAAGCGCTTTTGTCAGCACCCAGATGGTGGGCCAGAACGGCTTCCCCTATCGGGCCGACCTCCAGGATCGCGGGCGAGATCGGAGCTCTACCCGGGATAGGCTCACCATCCTGGGCAAGGCCTCCGGAGAGGGGGGGTCGGATGTTCGACCGGGGCCCGCTGGGGAACGCCGGGGCCTAGGGACTTGAAACTCGGGTCGTTGATAGGGCCCGTCGGCCCCTCTCGGACGCCACCTCCCCCGAGCCGCCAGCCCCCCGGGGGCCGGGGATAGCGCCCCCCAAAGTTCGAAATTTAGAACGGCCGTATCTCGCCGAGGCCGAGCCCCAGGGACTTCAAACTCGGGTCGATGATAGACCCCGTGGCCCCCTATCAGACGCCTCCAGCCCAGAGCCGCCAGCCCCCCGGGTGCCGGGGATAGCGCCCCCCAAAGTTAAAAACTTTGAACGGCCGTATCTCGCCGAGGCCGAGCCCCAGGGACTTCAAACTCGGGTCGTTGATAGACCCCGTGGCCCCCTATCAGACGCCGCCAGCCCAGAGCCGCCAGCCCCCCGGGGGCCGGGGATAGCGCCCCCCAAAGTTCGAAATTTGAACGGCCGTATCTCGCCGAGGCCGAGACCCAGGGACTTCAAACTCGGGTCGATGATAGACCCCTTGGCCCCCTATCAGACGCCGCCACCCCGGAGCCGTTGCTCCCCAGGGGGCCGGAGATAGAGCCCGCCCTGTGTGAAACTTTGAACGGCCGTATCTCGCATAGGCCGAGACCCAGGCACTTCAAACTCGGGTCGCTGATAGACCCCTTGGCCCCCTATCAGACGCCGCCACCCCGGAGCCGATGCTCCCCAGGGGGCCGGAGA
>NW_026775063.1:52500-57500 GCF_963082965.1 Carassius carassius
AACCAGAGTAGGGGGAGCCATATTTGCTCTCGTGCCCGAGAGGGTGAGGCCACGTTGGGCCTGGGTCGCTCGAAAAAGCCCATGGAGCTCGGCCTTCGAATTCACAGAGAACCAGAGTAGGGGGAGCCATATTTGCTCTCGTGCCCGAGAGGGTGAGGCCACGTTGGGCCTGGGTCGCTCGAAAAAGCCCATGGAGCTCGGCCTTCAAATTCACAGGGAACCAGAGTAGGGGGAGCCGTCTCGCTCTCTTGCCCGAGAGGGTGAGGCCACGTTGGGCCTGGGCCGCTCGAAAACGCCCCTGGAGCTCAGCCTTCAAATTTACAGAGAACCAGAGTATGGGGAGCCGTCTCGCTCTCGTGCCCGAGAGGGTGAAGCCACATTGGGCCTGGGTCGCTCGAAAACGACCATGGAGCTCAGCCTTCAAATTTACAGAGAACCAGAGTATGGGGAGCCGTCTCACTCTCACGCCCGAGAGAGGGTAAGTGGGCCGGGGAACCCTCCAGACAGCCCCCCTGGACCCAAAATGGTTTTCGCCAGAACCTAAGTCCACAAAATCAGGCGATCGTCGAAATCGCGACGGCCCGTAAAAACGCCATCCCCTATCGGGCCGACCTCCGGAGTCGCGGGCGAATCCCGACGGTGGCCGGGGACGAGGCACCTTTCCCGGCCTGCCCCGGAGCCTCGGGGAGGGTGGATGTCTGGCCAAGGCCCGCGTTTTCGACTTAGTCATTTTTCCAACCCCGAATTCCTCCAGGGCCTCCGACCTGCCGAGGAAGTCCGAAGAGGGCGAGGGTCGGTCGGATAGGTCTCTCGCCGAAGAGGCCCCGGAGCCTACGACCTGCCACTGGTCACCAAGCGAATGGAGAACCGGAGTAGGGGGTGCCGTCTCACCCTTGTGCCCGAGATAGTGAGGCCACGTTGGGCCTGGGTGGATCGAAAAAGCCCCTGGAGCTCAGCCTCCACGGTTACGGAGAACCAGAGTAGGGGGCGCCATCTCACCCTCATGCCCAGGAGAGGGAGGCCACGCTGGGCTTGGGTCGCTCGAAAAAGCCCCTGGAGCTCAGCCTTCAAATTTACAGAGAACCAGAGTAGGGGACGCCATCTCACCCTCATGCCCAGGAGAGGGAGGCCACGCTGGGCTTGGGTCGCTCGAAAAAGCCCCTGGAGCTCAGCCTCCACGGTTACAGAGAACCAGAGTAGGGGGCGCCATCTCACCCTCATGCCCAAGAGAGGGAGGCCACGCTGGGCTTGGGTCGCTCGAAAAAGCCCCTGGAGCTCAGCCTCCACGGTTACGGAGAACCAGAGTAGGGGGCGCCATCTCACCCTCATGCCCAGGAGAGGGAGGCCACGCTGGGCTTGGGTCGCTCGAAAAAGCCCCTGGAGCTCAGCCTTCAAATTTACAGAGAACCAGAGTAGGGGGCGCCATCTCACCCTCATGCCCAAGAGAGGGAGGCCACGCTGGGCTTGGGTCGCTCGAAAAAGCCCCTGGAGCTCAGCCTCCACGGTTACGGAGAACCAGAGTAGGGGGCGCCATCTCACCCTCATGCCCAAGAGAGGGAGGCCACGCTGGGCCTGGGTCGCTCGAAAAAGCCCCTGGAGCTCAGCCTCCACGGTTACAGAGAACCAGACTAGGGGGCGCCATCTCACCCTCATGCCCAGGAGAGGGAGGCCACGCTGGGCTTGGGTCGCTCGAAAAAGCCCCTGGAGCTCAGCCTCCACGGTTAGGGAGAACCAGAGTAGGGGGCGCCATCTCACCCTCATGCCCAGGAGAGGGAGGCCACGCTGGGCTTGGGTCGCTCGAAAAAGCCCCTGGAGCTCAGCCTTCAAATTTACAGAGAACCAGACTAGGGGGCGCCGTCTCACTCTCATGCCCAAGAGAGGGAGGCCACGCTGGGCCTGGGTCGCTCGAAAAAGCCCCTGGAGCTCAGCCTCCACGGTTACAGAGAACCAGACTAGGGGGCGCCATCTCACTCTCATGCCCAGGAGAGGGAGGCCAAGCTGGGCCTGTGTCGCTCGAAAAAGCCCCTGGAGCTCAGCCTCCACGGTTACGGAGAACCAGAGTAGGGGGCGCCATCTCACCCTCATGCCCAAGAGAGGGAGGCCACGCTGGGCTTGGGTCGCTCGAAAAAGCCCCTGGAGCTCAGCCTCCACGGTTACAGAGAACCAGAGTAGGGGACGCCATCTCACCCTCATGCCCAGGAGAGGGAGGCCACGCTGGGCTTGGGTCGCTCGAAAAAGCCCCTGGAGCTCAGCCTTCAAATTTACAGAGAACCAGAGTAGGGGGCGCCATCTCACCCTCATGCCCAAGAGAGGGAGGCCACGCTGGGCTTGGGTCGCTCGAAAAAGCCCCTGGAGCTCAGCCTCCACGGTTACGGAGAACCAGAGTAGGGGGCGCCATCTCACCCTCATGCCCAGGAGAGGGAGGCCACGCTGGGCTTGGGTCGCTCGAAAAAGCCCCTGGAGCTCAGCCTTCAAATTTACAGAGAACCAGAGTAGGGGGCGCCATCTCACCCTCATGCCCAAGAGAGGGAGGCCACGCTGGGCTTGGGTCGCTCGAAAAAGCCCCTGGAGCTCAGCCTCCACGATTACGGAGAACCAGAGTAGGGGGCGCCATCTCACCCTCATGCCCAAGAGAGGGAGGCCACGCTGGGCTTGGGTCGCTCGATAAAGCCCCTGGAGCTCAGCCTCCACGGTTACGGAGAACCAGAGTAGGGGGCGCCATCTCACCCTCATGCCCAAGAGAGGGAGGCCACGCTGGGCTTGGGTCGCTCGAAAAAGCCCCTGGAGCTCAGCCTCCACGGTTACAGAGAACCAGAGTAGGGGGCGCCATCTCACCCTCATGCCCAAGAGAGGGAGGCCACGCTGGGCTTGGGTCGCTCGAAAAAGCCCCTGGAGCTCAGCCTCCACGATTACGGAGAACCAGAGTAGGGGGCGCCATCTCACCCTCATGCCCAAGAGAGGGAGGCCACGCTGGGCTTGGGTCGCTCGATAAAGCCCCTGGAGCTCAGCCTCCACGGTTACGGAGAACCAGAGTAGGGGGCGCCATCTCACCCTCATGCCCAAGAGAGGGAGGCCACGCTGGGCTTGGGTCGCTCGAAAAAGCCCCTGGAGCTCAGCCTTCAAATTTACAGAGAACCAGACTAGGGGGCGCCATCTCACCCTCATGCCCAAGAGAGGGAGGCCACGCTGGGCTTGGGTCGCTCGAAAAAGCCCCTGGAGCTCAGCACTTCCAAATTTACAGAGAACCAGACTAGGGGGCGCCATCTCACCCTCATGCCCAAGAGAGGGAGGCCACGCTGGGCTTGGGTCGCTCGAAAAAGCCCCTGGAGCTCAGCACTTCCACGGTTACGGAGAACCAGAGTAGGGGGCGCCATCTCACCCTCATGCCCAAGAGAGGGAGGCCACGCTGGGCTTGGGTTGCTCGAAAAAGCCCCTGGAGCTCAGCCTTCAAATTTACAGAGAACCAGACTAGGGGGCGCCATCTCACCCTCATGCCCAAGAGAGGGAGGCCACGCTGGGCTTGGGTCGCTCGAAAAAGCCCCTGGAGCTCAGCACTTCCACGGTTACGGAGAACCAGAGTAGGGGGCGCCATCTCACCCTCATGCCCAAGAGAGGGAGGCCACGCTGGGCTTGGGTTGCTCGAAAAAGCCCCTGGAGCTCAGCCTTCAAATTTACAGAGAACCAGACTAGGGGGCGCCATCTCACCCTCATGCCCAAGAGAGGGAGGCCACGCTGGGCTTGGGTCGCTCGAAAAAGCCCCTGGAGCTCAGCCTGCGAAGCGCTTTTGTCAGCACCCAGATGGTGGGCCAGAACGGCTTCCCCTATCGGGCCGACCTCCAGGATCGCGGGCGAGATCGGAGCTCTACCCGGGATAGGCTCACCATCCTGGGCAAGGCCTCCGGAGAGGGGGGGTCGGATGTTCGACCGGGGCCCGCTGGGGAACGCCGGGGCCTAGGGACTTGAAACTCGGGTCGTTGATAGGGCCCGTCGGCCCCTCTCGGACGCCACCTCCCCCGAGCCGCCAGCCCCCCGGGGGCCGGGGATAGCGCCCCCCAAAGTTCGAAATTTAGAACGGCCGTATCTCGCCGAGGCCGAGCCCCAGGGACTTCAAACTCGGGTCGATGATAGACCCCGTGGCCCCCTATCAGACGCCTCCAGCCCAGAGCCGCCAGCCCCCCGGGTGCCGGGGATAGCGCCCCCCAAAGTTAAAAACTTTGAACGGCCGTATCTCGCCGAGGCCGAGCCCCAGGGACTTCAAACTCGGGTCGTTGATAGACCCCGTGGCCCCCTATCAGACGCCGCCAGCCCAGAGCCGCCAGCCCCCCGGGGGCCGGGGATAGCGCCCCCCAAAGTTCGAAATTTGAACGGCCGTATCTCGCCGAGGCCGAGACCCAGGGACTTCAAACTCGGGTCGATGATAGACCCCTTGGCCCCCTATCAGACGCCGCCACCCCGGAGCCGTTGCTCCCCAGGGGGCCGGAGATAGAGCCCGCCCTGTGTGAAACTTTGAACGGCCGTATCTCGCATAGGCCGAGACCCAGGCACTTCAAACTCGGGTCGCTGATAGACCCCTTGGCCCCCTATCAGACGCCGCCACCCCGGAGCCGATGCTCCCCAGGGGGCCGGAGATAGAGCCCGCCCAGGGTGAAACTTTGAACGGCCGTATCTCGCATAGGCCGAGACCCAGGCACTTCAAACTCGGGTCGCTGATAGACCCCTTGGCCCCCTATCAGACGCCGCCACCCCGGAGCCGATGCTCCCCAGGGGGCCGGAGATAGAGCCCGCCCAGGGTGAAAATTTGAACGGCCGTATCTCGCCGAGGCCGAGACCCAGGGACTTCAAACTCGGGTCGATGATAGACCCCGTGGCGCCCTATCAGACGCCGCCACCCCGGAGCCGATGCTCCCCAGGGGGCCGGAGATAGAGCCCGCCCTGGGTGAAACTTTGAACGGCCGTATCTCGCATAGGCCGAGACCCAGGCACTTCAAACTCGGGTCGAT
>NW_026775063.1:67500-69868 GCF_963082965.1 Carassius carassius
AAGCCACATTGGGCCTGGGTCGCTCGAAAACGACCATGGAGCTCAGCCTTCAAATTTACAGAGAACCAGAGTATGGGGAGCCGTCTCACTCTCACGCCCGAGAGAGGGTAAGTGGGCCGGGGAACCCTCCAGACAGCCCCCCTGGACCCAAAATGGTTTTCGCCAGAACCTAAGTCCACAAAATCAGGCGATCGTCGAAATCGCGACGGCCCGTAAAAACGCCATCCCCTATCGGGCCGACCTCCGGAGTCGCGGGCGAATCCCGACGGTGGCCGGGGACGAGGCACCTTTCCCGGCCTGCCCCGGAGCCTCGGGGAGGGTGGATGTCTGGCCAAGGCCCGCGTTTTCGACTTAGTCATTTTTCCAACCCCGAATTCCTCCAGGGCCTCCGACCTGCCGAGGAAGTCCGAAGAGGGCGAGGGTCGGTCGGATAGGTCTCTCGCCGAAGAGGCCCCGGAGCCTACGACCTGCCACTGGTCACCAAGCGAATGGAGAACCGGAGTAGGGGGTGCCGTCTCACCCTTGTGCCCGAGATAGTGAGGCCACGTTGGGCCTGGGTGGATCGAAAAAGCCCCTGGAGCTCAGCCTCCACGGTTACGGAGAACCAGAGTAGGGGGCGCCATCTCACCCTCATGCCCAGGAGAGGGAGGCCACGCTGGGCTTGGGTCGCTCGAAAAAGCCCCTGGAGCTCAGCCTTCAAATTTACAGAGAACCAGAGTAGGGGACGCCATCTCACCCTCATGCCCAGGAGAGGGAGGCCACGCTGGGCTTGGGTCGCTCGAAAAAGCCCCTGGAGCTCAGCCTCCACGGTTACAGAGAACCAGAGTAGGGGGCGCCATCTCACCCTCATGCCCAAGAGAGGGAGGCCACGCTGGGCTTGGGTCGCTCGAAAAAGCCCCTGGAGCTCAGCCTCCACGGTTACGGAGAACCAGAGTAGGGGGCGCCATCTCACCCTCATGCCCAGGAGAGGGAGGCCACGCTGGGCTTGGGTCGCTCGAAAAAGCCCCTGGAGCTCAGCCTTCAAATTTACAGAGAACCAGAGTAGGGGGCGCCATCTCACCCTCATGCCCAAGAGAGGGAGGCCACGCTGGGCTTGGGTCGCTCGAAAAAGCCCCTGGAGCTCAGCCTCCACGGTTACGGAGAACCAGAGTAGGGGGCGCCATCTCACCCTCATGCCCAAGAGAGGGAGGCCACGCTGGGCCTGGGTCGCTCGAAAAAGCCCCTGGAGCTCAGCCTCCACGGTTACAGAGAACCAGACTAGGGGGCGCCATCTCACCCTCATGCCCAGGAGAGGGAGGCCACGCTGGGCTTGGGTCGCTCGAAAAAGCCCCTGGAGCTCAGCCTCCACGGTTAGGGAGAACCAGAGTAGGGGGCGCCATCTCACCCTCATGCCCAGGAGAGGGAGGCCACGCTGGGCTTGGGTCGCTCGAAAAAGCCCCTGGAGCTCAGCCTTCAAATTTACAGAGAACCAGACTAGGGGGCGCCGTCTCACTCTCATGCCCAAGAGAGGGAGGCCACGCTGGGCCTGGGTCGCTCGAAAAAGCCCCTGGAGCTCAGCCTCCACGGTTACAGAGAACCAGACTAGGGGGCGCCATCTCACTCTCATGCCCAGGAGAGGGAGGCCAAGCTGGGCCTGTGTCGCTCGAAAAAGCCCCTGGAGCTCAGCCTCCACGGTTACGGAGAACCAGAGTAGGGGGCGCCATCTCACCCTCATGCCCAAGAGAGGGAGGCCACGCTGGGCTTGGGTCGCTCGAAAAAGCCCCTGGAGCTCAGCCTCCACGGTTACAGAGAACCAGAGTAGGGGACGCCATCTCACCCTCATGCCCAGGAGAGGGAGGCCACGCTGGGCTTGGGTCGCTCGAAAAAGCCCCTGGAGCTCAGCCTTCAAATTTACAGAGAACCAGAGTAGGGGGCGCCATCTCACCCTCATGCCCAAGAGAGGGAGGCCACGCTGGGCTTGGGTCGCTCGAAAAAGCCCCTGGAGCTCAGCCTCCACGGTTACGGAGAACCAGAGTAGGGGGCGCCATCTCACCCTCATGCCCAGGAGAGGGAGGCCACGCTGGGCTTGGGTCGCTCGAAAAAGCCCCTGGAGCTCAGCCTTCAAATTTACAGAGAACCAGAGTAGGGGGCGCCATCTCACCCTCATGCCCAAGAGAGGGAGGCCACGCTGGGCTTGGGTCGCTCGAAAAAGCCCCTGGAGCTCAGCCTCCACGATTACGGAGAACCAGAGTAGGGGGCGCCATCTCACCCTCATGCCCAAGAGAGGGAGGCCACGCTGGGCTTGGGTCGCTCGATAAAGCCCCTGGAGCTCAGCCTCCACGGTTACGGAGAACCAGAGTAGGGGGCGCCATCTCACCCTCATGCCCAA
>NW_026775064.1:0-12500 GCF_963082965.1 Carassius carassius
TAGTCGATGTCATGTTTTGATTCAAGTGTACTGACCTACTTTTGATTTAGTCATCCAAAATGTGGCATATTCCGTCCGCGTTAGGCATTCCGTTTTTATGATTGAATTCTACAAACTAGACTTGTGTTTCCGCATCCCGGAAATTATTAGGGCGGTATGTCTCAGAATAGTCAGTGCAATTTGGGAAAGAAATCACTTAAATCTGTATGTGGATATGTGTAAATATTCAAATGTAATCCACTTTGTAATCGTTCAAAATTTCATAAGTAACTGTAATTTAATTACTCATTTTTTCTTAGTAACTGTAACTAATTACAGTTACATTAATTTTGTAATTAAATTACGTAACGCCGTTACATGTAACTAGTTACTCCCCAACACTGTGTGTGTGTGTGTGTGTGTGTGTGTGTTTGTGTGAGAGAGTGAGTGTGTGTGACTGAGTGTGTGCGTGTGTGTGTTTGTGTGAGAGAGTGAGTGTGTGTGTGACTGAGTGTGTGCGTGTTTGTGTGTGTGTGTGTGTGGGTGAGAGAGAGTGAGTGTGTGACTGAGTATGTGCATGTGTGCGTGTGTGCGAGAGAGTGAGTGACTGAGTGTGGTTGTGTGTGTGTGCACGTGTATGTGTGAAAGAGAGAGAGAGTGAGTGAGTGACAGCGTGTGTGTGTGAGAGAGAGTGAGTTTGTGAATGAGTGAGTGTGTGTTTGTGTGAGAGAGAGTGAGTGAGTGAGTGTGTGACTGAGTGTGTGTGTGTGTGTGTGTGTGTGTGTGTGTGTGTGTGTGTGTGTTTGTGTGAGAGAGTGAGTGTGTGCGTGTGTGTGTTTGTGTGAGAGAGTGAGTGTGTGTGTGACTGAGTGTGTGCGTGTGTGTGTTTGTGTGTGTGTGTGAGAGAGTGAGTGAGTGAGTGACTGAGTGTGGTTGTGTGTGTGTGTGTGTGTGTGTGTGTGTGTGTGTGTGTGAGCGTGTGAGTAACTAAGTGTGGGTGGATGTGGTTGTGTAAGTGTGTGTGTGAGCGTGTGAGTGAGTGTGTGTGTGTGCGAGAGTGTGTGTGTGTGAGCATGTAAGTGACTAAGTGTGGGTGGGTGTGGTTGTGTAAGTGGTTGTGTGTGTGTGTGTGTGTGTGTGTGTGTGAGCGTGTGAGTGAGTGTGTGTGCGAGAGTGTGTGTGTGTGTGTGTGTGAGCATGTAAGTGACTAAGTGTGGGTGGGTGTGGTTGTGTAAGTGGTTGTGTGTGTGTGTGTGTGTGTGTGTGTGTGTGTGTGTGTGTGTGTGAGCGTGTGAGTGAGTGTGTGTGCGAGAGTGTGTGTGTGTGTGTGTGTGTGAGCATGTAAGTGACTAAGTGTGGGTGGGTGTGGTTGTGTAAGTGGTTGTGTGTGTGTGTGTGTGTGTGTGTGTGTGTCTATGTGGTTGTGTGTGTGTGTGTGTGTGTGTGTGTGTGTGTGTGTGTGTGTGTGTGTGTGTGTGTGTGTGTGTGAGTGACTAAGTGTTGGTGGGTGTGTGTGTGTGTGTGTGTGTGTGTGAGCGTGTGAGTGAGTGAGTGAGTGTGTGTGCGTGAGTGTGTGTGTACTAACCCTCACTGCTGTCATTAATGTGCTTCATTCGGCTCCTAATGTCATGCTCATGATGACGATGTCTCTGTGCATGTGCTGCATGAGACGACATGAGCTCTCACTCTAGATGTTCAGACTGGAATTACATGCATAAGACTGCATGATTAAAATAAAACTGATTATTAAAATTAAAATGACTCTGACACAAACTGCATACGCTCTGATTATGAATCACTTTAACGTTCATTTAAAACTCAGCATGTGCCAAACATCTTGAAAATTTGAAATTTTCTCTAAATGTTTAAAAATGAAAATTAAAACAGGTAATGTATAAATATTAGATTTTGCAATTTTACAGTTTTACTGCATTTTTAAAATAAAAAATTACAATTGTAACATTTCATATTTTTATTTAATAATAATGTTATATGACTAATAAAAAATAATATTAAACCATTATTATTAGTCATTTTATGTATAATCACAAAAAAGATGTGCCAAATTGTGCAAACAGGAGTGTGTTATGTGTAATACTGAACGTTCCAAAGTCACATGACCTCGTTATGCTGCATGTTTGATTCAGTAAATCAGCAGATTACTGTAGAAATGATGCTGTCTGTAGTTCATCATGTGTTGTGAATAATAATCAGGACTGCATGAGTGCAGAGGATTCACATACACATGAGTTCTTATGCAGAAATACTAGTGTACTGTTTACACTGACACTCACAGAGTAAGAGGCTGAACATCTAATGCGTGATTGGTGATGTGTGTCTGTGAGGGCGGGGCATGAGGTGTGGTCTGGGCATCAGTAAATGCTGTTGTATCTTTGGGGGCGGGGCATTGGGTCTGGCCTATGCATCAGGAACAGAACGATTCTTGATTTTTAACTAGTCAACTTGAAAATGTAACTACAACATGATTGAAGTAACTTTTTCTTTATTAACCCTCTAATTAAAGAAAATAATTTTCCAAGTGCTCCACACATGAAGTTTTCATCATTATGTAAATGTTAAACAAACTTGTCTTTTCTTTTGCATCTTGTTCAGAGATAGTACGAGGAAAATGTTTTTAAAAAATTCTCAAAAGTCAAGGCAATTTAAAATGACTAAAGGTATAACACCAGCAGACTATTATTAACTATAAATGTTCAGTAAAAACAATGAACAGCAGCTTTCGGTCTGTCACCATGATGTAAACATGAAATGTTAGACATGCAGTAGTAGATACAGGTCTTTTATTCACTTGCGCTGCTTTTCCTTTGTTTTTTTCTGTGTGAACATGGACGCGTTTGTTGCGCTTGTGTCTCTTGCAATGTCTCATACACGAAAGAGCTTTCTAAAAACACGGTGCTCAAGTTAAAAGAATGTTTTCCTATTACACTGTGCGCGTCGTATCTTTATCAACACAAGAGCTCATTCTGTGTGAAAGGCGGCTAGTGAAATGAGTGCGTGAGCGGCTCATCACAAGGGCCGACATGCGATGGATCGTTCTTTTCTACTTACTGTTATCACTGGAATATTATCAGTGTGTCTAATTCTACATTTAGGTAATATTTCTATCCAAAATCGTGATTCCTTGATTTATAAAAAATAAAAACATCACAAAATATTACATTTGAATTAATCACTAAAGTTGGAAAAATCGCGAAAAATTGTATCTTTGGGGGCGGGTCAGTGGGTGTGGCCTGTGCATCAGTGAATGGTGTTGTATCTTTGGGGGCGGGTCAGTGGGTGTGGCCTGTACATCAGTGAATGGTGTTGTATCTTTGGGGCGGGGCAGTGGGTGTGGCCTGTTCATCTGTGAATGGTGTTGTATCTTTGGGGCGGGGCAGTGGGTGTGGCCTGTGCATCAGTGAATGGTGTTGTATATTTGGGGTGGGGCAGTGGGTGTGGCCTGTGCATCAGTGAATGGTGTTGTATCTTTGGGGGCGGGTCAGTGGGTGTGGCCTGTACATCAGTGAATGGTGTTGTATATTTGGGGTGGGGCAGTGGGTGTGGCCTGTTCATCTGTGAATGGTGTTGTATCTTTGGGGCGGGGCAGTGGGTGTGGCCTGTGCATCAGTGAATGGTGTTGTATCTTTGGGGCGGGGCAGTGGGTGTGGCCTGTGCATCAGTGAATGGTGTTGTATCTTTGGGGCGGGGCAGTGGGTGTGGCCTGTGCATCAGTGAATGGTGTTGTATCTTTGGGGCGGGGCAGTGGGTGTGGCCTGTGCATCAGTGAATGGTGTTGTATCTTTGGGGCGGGGCAGTGGGTGTGGCTCACGCTGCTTGTGCATCAGTAACGCGTGTCTCTCTCGTGCTGCTTGTGCGGTGTTTGCTCCTCAGAGCTGGATGTCGATCCTGACCTCACTGACACAGATGTTCCTGTAGTTCAACTGCCGCCCAGCTCCTACCAGCCGTATGGCCCCGAGGCCGAGGACGAAGACCCCTATAGCTCCTACACCTCCTACTACCAGCCAAACTACCCACCGCCGCAGCCCGTGCAGCCCAACAACCCCGTCATACAGGAGGAAGTGGAGGAGCTGCGCTCGCCCGGCATGCAGCGGCACACGGGCAGACGCTAATCGCAGCAAAGCTATTATAGGACAGAGATGATGATGATGATGATGATTGGACTCTGCTTATTCCTGTAGTTGTAATTTTAGTTATTTAGGCTATTTACATTTCTAAAGAAAGCAGCAGCAGGCAAGTTTTGTCTGAATGATGAACAGATTCGTTTTGATTGAATCAGTTCACTTACTTGAATCGTTTCTTTCCATCGATCTGATTCACTTGCAGATCCAGTGTCACTCATTGCATGGGGTTCGATGCTTGAAACATAGCTGTTATTGATATGATTACATATTAATCTATAAGATTGGGTGTTATTTTTGTGTTTATTAAAAACTTATTATAAAAATCTTATTATATTGTATTTTAAACATTTTAAAACATTACAAAAAGTTAAGCTTAGGAGAACGGTTTAAGGTAATTTCAGCGCTCAAGTACAATGGAGAATATTTCCTATGAAACAGATATATTCAGTATATTTTGATCAGTATTGAAGCTGCTCTTTCTGTTCTGAATCTGATCTGTGCAGCTCATAGTGCCTCTTTATTTTGGCTGATTTGTAGGAATACATATATATTCATGTGCTCCTCATCTGTAATAAAACTCATCCAGCCTTTCAATCATGCTGTTCTTCTGCCGTTCCTTGACTCAGTATTTCATTTCTCAAGATGTTGTTGTTTTATCTTCAGAGTTATTTATTTTATCTCGAGTATTTCTGTATTTTTTCAGTATTCAGCATGGTTTGTTCTGTCTTGTTAAACCGTTGATTACAGTCATTTCATATGTGACCTGATTCTAGGTTTGATATAATGCTATATTGTGATGATCAGATTAATTATCATGCAGGACTTGTGTGGTTGAGAATGTTAGCCTTGCTGTCAAAGGATTTAATAAAAATATATGTATATAAAAAAACAGCTACTGAAATTGTTTTTGCCAAAAACCATGAAATCAAATTGTGTGTGTGTGTGTGTGTGTGTGTTTATGTATGTGTGTGTGGAAGTTGTCATGATGACGGATGTTGCAGGTATTCAGGTCAGTTAAAAGGGTTAGTCAGAGATCATTTATATATTGTGTGAAAGTGTGTGTGTGCTAGTCTGCACTACAGTCTCCTCACCGTCTCCATGTCTGCTCTGGGTTCATATTACACATATTGCAGGTTTGATTTTAGCATTTGTGGGGAATAATGGCAGACAACACTGTTTGATCAGAATTATTTCTAGGGACAGTTCAGTAATGTCTGATATTGTTAGGATCATATTGTCTCAACTAAACTCTACAGTCTTGATAATCATAACAAGCAACGTCCAACTTTGGAAACTGTAGTTCTCTCCTTAAATATGAAGAGCTCAAACAACACATTGAGTTAATCCAAAAAACATAGTTACTTTTACTATTGTAAAATCACATTTTATTTTCTTAAGGTATTTATTTGTTTGCTTTATTTTTTCTTCTTTTTTAGCTTTTATAACTGTATTGCCTCAATGTTTTGCTGTTTTCTACTGTTTCATTAAAAAAAACAATTAAGTAGCTCTGATCTAAATCAAGTTCACGAACCCGCTTTAAAGTTCCAACCAAATGATTCACAAACCCTTTCTTAAGTCCAGATCTGAATCAAGTGATTTGCGATCCGATTGGAACGCTTTCAAAAGCTCCATTTCACTCATCACTACAAGCTTTTTACAATCATTACAAGTGGCATGAAAAAATTGAAAATGAATGGCTCTTTGCATCTGGTTTTTGCTAGTACAAGTGAAGTTTTTTTCTCAAAAATGACTTTAAAATTCACGATTGTGCTGATCTTATTTGTTTGTCTCACGTCTACGCCGCTGTCATGCAAGTATTGTTGCATACAATGTTCATTCTCTATGGAATTCTATGATCTTCTATCAAGTCGGCAATTCACGACAAACTTTACCACTGATCAACTTCTCAATGTACTAATAATTGATCATGTAAGGTCTGTCTTCCCACACGCCTTGCTGGTGTTTTAATCAGTTATTTCTTATGGCTGTCCAAGGACTTCCTCCCATCACAAATCTTCTTTTAATGTTAAAAAGCCTCTTTCACGAACATTGATTCTATTGCTTTTATTTGTCTCTGGTAATGTTAATGTAAACCCGGGTCCCCTGCCTAATTCAGTAAATTTACATCATCTCTCCACGCCTACTGAATTTGCTAATAGGCATGGAATTGGGTTTCTACATATCAATGCTAGAAGTTTACTACCTAAACTGGATTTATTGAAAACGTGGTTTATGTCTGCTAATCCAGATATTGTTGTGATCTCTGAAACTTGGCTTAAACCGTCTGTCCCTGATGATGTTATTTGTGTTGGTGGTTATAATGTTTACAGAATAGATCGAAAAGGGCGTGCAGGTGGCGTAGCTATCTATGTATCTAAAATATTTCCTGTGTCTGTTTTACTTTCCCAGTCAATCCCAAGACAGTTTGAACTTATTGCTTTAAATATTGGGTTTGCAAATGCTCCATTTACTCTTATTGGGTGCTATAGGCCCCCCTCTGCTGTTAATGAGACCCTATCAACTTTAACTGAAGTGTTGTCCAAGTTAAATAATTCTGAAATAATTTTATTTGGTGATTTAAATTGGGATTGGCTCAGCGACAAATCAGATAATTTTAAGTTGGCTTGTAATTCTCTAAATTTAGTACAACTCATTGATAGCCCCAACAGATTTAATCCATCTAAGCCTAATAGTGATACTCTGTTAGATGTTATTCTCACTAACAGGGCTCATAAGTATATAGCAACAGGTGTGTTTGTAAACGATCTAAGCGATCATTGTGCAATAGGATGTGTTAGAAACACCAAATTACCTAAACTTAAGGGTCTCACTGTTTCTAGACGCTATTTTAAACATTTTTCAGAGCTGGCATTTTTATCTGACTTGGCAAGACTGAATTGGGATCATGTTGCATTGATTCCTACTGTTGATGAAGCTGTTGATTTTTTTCAGCAACAGTTTCTATTAATTGCCAATAAACACGCTCCTTTCAAAAAGCATAGAATAAAGAATAGGGACAATCCTTGGTTTTCTCAAGAACTAGCCCAGTTAATTCAATTAAGAAATAAACAGTGGTCCCTTGCAAGGAGGTCCAGCAGTAATGTTGATTGGCAACGTTTTAGAATTTTGAGAAATAAATGTACCTTAGCTATTCGGGCCTCTAAATCAAATTATTATCTTAATGCAACTACTGATAACTTTAACAATTCTTCTAAATTCTGGAAAACAATTAAATTATTGCAGAACAAAAAAGTTTCAGACTTTCCCCAGAAATTGATCATTGGAAATGTAACCATCACAGATAAAAGTGACATTTTAAATGCCTTTAATGCACACTTTGAGAAGGCAGGTCATCTATTTGATCAGCAGTTTCCATCAATTTCAAGTGATGCTTCAACACATTTTTTGCCACCTAGTACATTTTCTATCTATGATTTGTTATTTGATTTTGAAGCCCTACAAGTTCAAGATGTTATGAAATTATTAAATTCTATAGATCCTGAAAAGGCGCCTGGACCTGATGGTCTGGATCCCTTTTTGTTAAAGGTGGCTGCACCGGTTATAGCTGAGCCTATTACTCATATTTTTAATATGTCATTAAGTTTTAATCAGATCCCAGCTATCTGGAAGCAAGCTTACATTACTCCCCTATTCAAGTCTGTTGATCAATTTGACATGAATAATTTTAGACCCATCTCTAATCTTCCTGTTCTTTTTTAAAATATTGGAATCTTTAGTTGCTACCCAACTTAAATCATATTTGCACTCACATAATATTTTAAATGAAATGCAATCCGGGTTCCGGTCGGGGCACAGTACAATATCCGCCACTTTAAAAGTCATGGATGACATCAAAGAGGCCATGGACAGTAAACTTAGCTGTGTTTCTCTGTTCATAGACCTCACAAAGGCGTTTGATACTGTGGACCATCCATTATTGCTTAAAACCCTGCTGAGAGCTGGCATTGGATGTCACGCGGTCAAATGGTTCCATAGCTATTTGACCAATAGTTCGCAAATGCTCAAATATGGCAATGATTTGTCAAACCCAGTCCTTGTAACTAAGGGTGTTCCACAGGGTTCTGTTTTGGGTCCCTTGCTTTTCTTGGTTTATATTAATAATGTTTGTGATAATCTAAATTTTTGTAAATATCACCTTTATGCAGATGATACAATTCTGTATTCCTGTGCCTCCACAGCTAAATTAGCTTTTTCAAATCTACAGGCAGATTTCAATACCCTGCAACATGCCCTACTAGATTTGAAGCTGTTGTGAACAAAGCTACCATCTTTCTCCATCAAGTCACTAGATGGAATTTGCATCCAGTCTGTAGATAATTACAAATATCTGGGATTTTGGATGGATAAAAATCTTAACTTTAAATATCATGTTGATTTTCTTGCAAAGAAATTTAAATTCACATTGGGTTTTCTGTATAGACTAAAGTCCTGTTTTTCCTTGGCTTCAAGAAAACGTTTAGTTGTTAGCCTTTTTCTGTCACAGATTGATTATGGGGATACTATTTACAGATTTGCCTCTCTGTCCACCTTGTCCAAACTTGACCCCCTTTATCACTCTGCTCTCAGATTCAGCACTAATTCTAGTTTTAGGACACATCATTGTTTACTTTACAGTTTGGTAGGATGGTCATCTCTGCATTTGCGCAGGCTCGAACATTGGTATATTTTAATTTACAAAGTTATTTTAGGAAAACTTCCAAAATATTTATATTGGAAATTTTTATCATTTCAAAGCTCCTACAATCTCAGGTCATATAACTGGTTACAGTTTAAAGTGTTGGCTATTAGAAACAGAGGATGGAAAGCTAAGCCTGTTCTATTATGGCCCCTGGTCCTGGAATGAAGTGGAGAATAAACTTAAACTACAATCCCTCATCTCTTTAGGTGATTTTAAACATAGAATAAAAGAATTGGTCATTGCTAAATGCAGATTTTTTGATAATCCCACTTCCACTTAAATGTATTATTAATATGATTTTATTAATGTTGTTTCTGTGAACTGTATTATATAGGGTATTAGGTAATACCAAATTGTTTATGCTGCTGTATTCTTTGTTGTATTTATTGATGATGTTGGTTTTGTCTGTGGTTTGTTATTTGTTTAATCCTGCTATCTGACCCTGTCTTGACTAGGTCTCACTTGTAAAAGAGGTTTTTACCTCAATGTGACTTTCCTAGTTAAATAAAGGTTAAAAAAAAAAAAAAAAGTCACCTTTATTTATATGGTGCTTTTAACAATATAGATTGTAACGAAGCAACTGAACAACATTCATTAGGAAAACAGTGTCAATAATGCAAAAATGATAGTTAAAGGCAGTTCATCATTGAATTCAGTGATGTCATCTCTGTTCAGTTAAATAGTGTCTGTGCATTTATTTTCAATCAAGTCAACGATATCGCTGTAGATGAAGTGTCCCCAACTAAGCAAGCCAGAGGAGACAGCGGCAAGGAACCGAAACTCCATCGGTGACAGAATGGAGAAAAAAACCTTGGGAGAAACCAGGCTCAGTTGGGGGGCCAGTTCTCCTCTGACCAGACAAAACCAGTAGTTCAATTCCAGGCTGCAGCAAAGTCAGATTGTGCAGAAGAATCATCTGTTTCCTGTGGTCTTGTCCCGGTGGTCATCTGAGACAAGGTCTTTACAGGGGATCTGTATCTGGGGCTCTAGTTGTCCTGGTCTCCGCTGTCTTTCAGGGATGAAGTACATTTTGTATTATTTGATTAACGTGCTTGAGTTTTACTTGTTTGACCTGAAGGAACCGAGAGAAATGATGCTCACGTTGTCAACTGAAATTCACTGAGTATGGCTAAAACTCGAAGGTTAGCAGGCTAAAAGTTACTATATTGATGTAATTTTTATTGGTACGCTTTAATTAAGTTAATTATTCAGGGGACATCACAGCCCTCCTGTCTTATCAGAAATATCCTGTTCACTTTCTCAGTTACACACACAGTTAAGAGTGTTTCTCAACGGCAACACATTAAAACACAACATCTTTTATTCAATAAAAATAAAATCTATTGCATGTTGATTACCTTTTTCTAATGTTTCATTCATGATTCATTCATCTTGTTCCAAGGTTTTTTATTTATTTTTTATTATTATTTTTAGCTGTAGACCATAAAGATATTTTGAAAATAAGTGCATGTCATTTATCTCAAATTATTTATTTTAACAATAGATATATTCTCTTCCCTCAGCTGCTGTGAAGAGGTGGAGTCTCTGAGACTGATGCAGCGATGGCAGAACACCTGAAGCTCGCTCCAGGAAGAGATGAGGGTGGAGGTTACAAGAAATGAGCCAAACTACTGTCATGTGTTTAGGGATCGTTCACACAAAAATGAAAATAGTCATCATTTTCTCACCCTCATGTTACGATCATAATCATTTTTCCTACAATGGCAGTTAATGGATTGTGAGATCTGCTTGGTTACAAATATTCTTCCAAATAACTTTGTGTTTATAAGACAACTGTATAAGTCAATGACAAGATTAATAAAGACATGATAAAATGAAACCATCATTAACATTTTAGTCGAAAACACGTGAACACATTCTCAGAAATCTAATATTTGAATCATTTACGCTACTTTGATTTTATAAATAGCAATGATTTCAAACATATTTTATGATGAGGGTCTTCAATGTTTTATGATTTTCTTGTCACATGACAACAATGGCTCCTGCAAGGTGGTTATGCCACGTTCAAATATAATATTCTTAATATTATTTATATGATTCAAGTATTTAAAAATAAATGCAATTAATAAAAACATTAATAAACAAATACTGCGAAAATAGAAATTTTTGACAATAATAATGGACTTCAAGATTGAGTATTTCAGCACTTTGTATTCAGTGATGACCCTCATTAAATCATATTTCTGATGAAAATGGTAGGCCTGTAAACTGATTTCAGAAATCCAAAATGGATACAAAGATTACATTGAAAAACACATTTTTGAAATAGATTTTAATCATCTTGAAGATTCTTATTTGTCATTGACCAGTAAAGCAAACGTGAAAACAATATCATCAGAATATATATATACAGGTTTGAAACATGGGGGCGAGTAAATGACAGAATTTCCCCTTTATATAATAATTCAGTATATTGTAATTGGTATTTTAGTTTGGTAAACAGATGCTAAACTGTTCAAAAACAACAAAATGTGCTAAATCAGAGCATGCTTCTTTTTTGCATACGTCCACAAATAATGTTATTGTTTGTGATGTACACTTGATTAAGATGTTTTATGGACGTTCAGGTCTGACTGGACCGATCTAGAACTTTTGTCAAGATGTGTTAAACCTCAAGACATAATTGATTGCCTTTCACGATGTTACACAGTGGGTGTGTGATTATTTTATATGCAGGCTTATATATACATACACTTAAACTATGCAGCAACGCATTTAAACATTTAAACGACGACGTCCAGAAACCGACGCATTTAGACGTCCAGAAGACGTGCAGAAAAGACGTGCAGTTCACGTCCAGAAGACGTCAAAGACGTCGGATCAACTTTCATTTTGGAACTATTTTTCAACCATGACGGGACGTGTCGGACGGACGTCTTTTCAACGGTCAAAAGACGTCCAAATGTTTGCTGGGTATTATGTTCATTATAACCCACAATAATTTTAAACCTTAAAATCTTGTAATTCTAAGGGTGTCCTTGAAAAATCTTCTCTGCTAGGGGTCCCTAGCACCAAAATGTTGTAAATGTCCAGTGCTAGTGGACAGGCATCCATATACAGCAGAGTCTGGTGAGGAGGAACTGTCCTGTCGTCACAACAGCTCTGTCTTCACCAACTGCCCTGAAACACAAATTAAATATAAGTGATTATCATAAATATAAATATAGCTTCACAATGCTCATTTTTACCTCTGTGGTTAAGATATGATCAGAAAATTCTGCCAGACTGATTTTTTGTCTTTAGTGAATCATTTCAAAACGTGATTTTAAAAATTATTTTAAAGTTTGTGCCTAACTTCACAGGATCGCGTGAGCATCCATGATACACCGCAAAGGCTGTTTTAATACAAGAACGAACACTTCACACAAGATAAAGTTTTGATAAATTATTGTTAGTGACAGAATGTATTTGTATTTGCCAGTAACGTTACTAAAACTTACCACTAGGTGTCAGTAGTGTTAACGTTACCAGTAGAGTGTGTAGATTATGAATCAAAAGTTTAACTTTTTTTGTTGCTGTTCCCGTTCTGAAAAGTAGAAAAAAAATATATACAAAATGACAAAACCGTTACTTTTATTTGATCAAGAAAAATTACGGTTACCTGTTTTAGTGACCAATTTTAATAAGTTAAAAAGGATTATCATAATTTTACCCCA
>NW_026775064.1:25000-67500 GCF_963082965.1 Carassius carassius
GCCAAGAGTTTGCACAACACAAAAATCAACAGTAATTCTGCATACTTTGCACAGTTTTATCTTTCTTTTTGTTAATTGAAGTGAAAATATATTTCTCATACAATTATATAAAGGCTAGGCTATCTAGCTTTATTATGTTTTCTCTGCTTGCAGAAGTGCTGCAGCTGTGTGATGTGACCATGTGAATTGTGTACTGTTCGCTGCTTTTTGCGCACATAAAAATTAATTTTGGTATTTTTAATGGGACACATAGACTTGTCCTTTTATAATTTAATTAAATTCTTATTTCAATTGAACTTGTTGGTTAATGGTTAATAATAGGTTATTCAAATAAATGCTCTAATTCATTCAGATAAATGTGATCTTACCACAGATTTCATCTGATTTGAAGCAGGAAAAACGCTAGCACTAACGCTTTTTACCCTTACAGTTTGCGCTGCGGAGTCTGATGTTTTTATTGCCAAAATTTTTCCATGAACTACACGTGACTTTGTCAGTTACTTTTTTTTTTTTTAGCTTGTTTGGTATGCATTTTTAACTCTTAATGGAGCTTAAGCTTTTTTCAGACATTTCTCTCATCATAATTCGCGTTCATTCGTACTGTGCTTTTCACTATTGGCATTGGTGTTGGGCGATATGCTCCATAGTCATATAATCCGATCGTCAGCCCACCGATACACGTTATTATCGTGCTAATTTGTTTATTTACTTGGGTTCATAGCCAGAGAGTGCCAACTCCAGAGGAAGGGTAAAAGCAGCCTAATGTTGGTGTAATCTATTAACTAGTACTCTGAATGTAAGTATCGGCATACCACAGGGATCGGTCCTTGGGCAATTATTATTTTTTATATATTAATGATATTGGGAATAATCTCGCCCATTCAAGTTTTTTATTTATATGCGGATGATATTGTGATTTACTCCTCTGCATCAACTCCTCGGAGTCATCTTCAGTCTGATTTTGATGCAGTTCTGCATACACTAAGTGATTTAAAGCTTGTGTTAAATGCGGAGAAATCTAAACTTATGTTTACAAAAAGAAAGTCAGCACTTTCAAAGCTATGCTCAATTATACTCTTCACTATAGATTAAAATAGTATCTAAGTATAAATACTTAGTACCCTGATAAATTCAGTACCCTGTCAGAAAATTAAAGTTGAAACTGGGCCTTTTTTTTTTTTTTTTTGAGTGAAGTTAGGGGTGAGTGATATGGGAAAAAATCATATCACTTTTTTTTATCATGATTTTATCACAATTCTTTGTGATGTTGGTTTACTATTTTGCAAGTTGTCTGAACTTTACAGCCAAACTAATTTCCCTATTATAAAGAGAGTATTTCAGGGTAACAAAAAAAAGCAGATATTTAGGCCATAGAGGGCAAAGGTAAAATCTTTGTTCTTTTTTTAGTAACAAAGATAAAATAATGATATAGATGCACATTACAGCTACACATAGTATACAAATAAAACATTCAAGAAACTGAATGAACAAATATAAAAATGAAACACTACATAAACTGATTTCTAAAGCAGCTATATTAAATTCCTTCAGTCAAGAGCTGTGAGTGGTTTTTCTCTGTGTTTATGGTTTTATTAAAAAAAAAGTGACGTGACATTCAGCCAAGTATGGTGACCCATACTCAGAATTTGTGCTCTGCATTTAACCCATGCGAAGTGCACACACACAGAGCAGTGAACACACACACACACACACACTGTGAACACACACCCGGAGCAGTGTTCATCATTTATGCTGCGGCGCCCGGGGAGCAGTTGGGGGTTCAATGCCTTGCTCAAGGGCACCTAAGTCGTGGTATTGAAGGTGGAGAGAGAAACGTTATTCCTTTAACGTTAAAGGAATAGTTCTCCCAAATTACAAATTATGTAAGCTGTCTGTCAATTCTGTCATAGTGTTTTAATTTTATTCCACTATTTACTCAGAAGTGTTTTTAAATCTGAATGGGTTTCTATCTTCTTCTGAACATAAATTATATTGTGAGGAATGGTCCACAGTGACTTTTTTTGCTACTATCAAATTCAATGTGGACCAACAATTGTTTGGTTACCCACATTCTTCAAAATATCATCTTTTGTGTTCAGCACAAAACAGAAATTAATACAGGTTTGGGTCAACGTGAGAGTGAGTAAATAATAACATAAATTAAATTTTAGAGTGATCTCTCCCTTGACAGTAATGACAGTAGGCTGCATGTTTAATAGGCGTCCTGTCCCTTTAAGACCTGCATGCATCTGATATACAGGCACTTCTCTCAACTGTTTACTTTCATTTTACACATAACCAGCTGAGTCTACAGTCGTGGCCAAAAGTTTTAAGAATTACATGAATATTAGTTTTCAAAAAGTTTGCTGCTAAACTGCTTTTAGATCTTTGTTTCAGTTGTTTCTGTGATGTACTGAAATATAATTACAAGCACTTTATACGTTTCAAAGGCTTTTATCGACAATTACATGACATTTATGCCAAGAGTCAGTATTTGCAGTGTTGGCCCTTCTTTTTCAGGACCTCTGCAATTCGACTGGGCATGCTCTCAATCAACTTCTGGGCCAAATCCTGACTGATAGCAACCCATTCTTTCATAATCACTTCTTGGAGTTTGTCAGAACTAGTGGGTTTTTGTTTGTCCACCCGCCTCTTGAGGATTGACCACAAGTTCTCAATGGGATTAAGATCTGGGGAGTTTCCAGGCCATGGACCCAAAATTTCAACATTCTGGTCCCCGAGCCACTTAGTTATCACTTTTGCCTTATGGCACGGTGCTCCATCGTGCTGGAAAATGCATTGTTCTTCACCAAACTGTTGTTGGATTGTTGGAAGAAGTTGCTGTTGGAGGGTGTTTTGGTACCATTCTTTATTCATGGCTGTGTTTTTGGGCAGAATTGTGAGTGAGCCCACTCCCTTGGATGAGAAGCAACCCCACACATGAATGGTGTCAGGATGCTTTACTGTTGGCATGACACAGGACTGATGGTAGCGCTCACCTTTTCTTCTCCGGACAAGCCTTTTTCCAGATGCCCCAAACAATCGGAAAGGGGCTTCATCGGAGAATATGACTTTGCCCCAGTCCTCAGCAGTCCATTCACTATACTTTCTGCAGAAGATCAATCTGTCCCTGATGTTTTTTTTGGAGAGAAGTGGCTTCTTTGCTGCCCTTCTTGACACCAGGCCATCTTCCAGAAGTCTTGTCCTCACTGTGTGTGCAGATGCGCTCACACCTGCCTGCTGCCATTCCTGAGCAAGCTCTGCACTGGTGGCACTCCGATCCCGCAGCTCAATCCTCTTTAGGAGACCATCCTGGCGCTTGCTGGACCTTCTTGGATGCCCTGAAGCCTTCTTTACAAGAATTGAACCTCTTTCCTTGAAGTTCTTGATGATCCTATAAATTGCTGATTTAGGTGCAATCTTAGTAGCCACAATATCCTTGCCTGTGAAGCCATTTTTATGCAACGCAATGATGGCTGCACGCGTTTCTTTGCAGGTCACCATGGTTAACAATGGAAGAACAATGATTTCAAGCATCACCCTCCTTTTAACATGTCAAGTCTGCCATTCTAACCCAATCAGCCTGACATAATGATCTCCAGCCTTGTGCTCGTCAACATTCTCACCTGAGTTAACAAGACGATTACTGAAATGATCTCAGCAGCTCCTTTAATGAAAGCAATGAAATGCAGTGGAAAGGTTTTTTTGGGATTAAGTTAATTTTCATGGTAAAGAAGGACTATGCAATTCATCTGATCACTCTTCATAACATTCTGGAGTATATGCAAATTGCTATTATAAAAACTTAAGCAGCAACTTTTCCAATTTCCAATATTTATGTAATTCTCAAAACTTTTGGCCACGACTGTACATGCAAACCTACATGTAAAGCGCAAAAGATAACTTAGTTAAATAATCAGGTGCTGTTTGACAGGCTTTAGCGTTAAAATTATGGGCTTTGCTCACAAGACTATTGTCTTTTAAGCATCCCTAAAGTTCAAACTAGTATAGGTCAACAGGCATTTAGTTATACTGCTGCATTTGATTGGAATCTACAAGATAAGTTATGCTTAAAAGAGTGCTTATCACAAAGATTTTAACTGTATTTTAAAGGATCTGTTTGTAGAGTCACCTGATTGTAAATGTTTTAATGCGTGTATGTTTCCGTGTATGTAAACGAATACATTTTGTTTTATGTGTAACTACATGTGCTGCCTATCTTGGCCAGGACCCTCTTGTAAATCTCATTTTTAAAACTCAAGAGATTTACTTGAAGCTATTTAACTTCCTGGTTAAATATTTTTTTATCACTTTGCTTTTTTGTCCTTTAACTCTTTCCCCACCAGTGTTTTTGAAAAAAGTCGCCAGCTGACGGCAGCATTTTTGATGATTTTCACAAAAATGTCATGGCCCCCAGAATATTTAGCAGGAAAGCATTGTCTCATGAATAATGAAAAATTCTGTTTTTGGCAGGGAAAGAATTAAGGACCCTTGTGTAACAACATTAAATGTAACTCTTAATGCACTTTGTTTGTGTGACTGTCATGTGACTCTATTCTAACTCTTCTGAATGGTCATGTGACTCCTGCAGGTCCAGGCCCTCCGCACGTCACCGGAGCCGAAGCCCCGCCCACTCCAAGAGCAGAGGCGGAGCTCGCTCGCGCTCCAGGTCCAAGTCTAGCAGCCCGCGGGAAACCAGCCAACTCCACACAGAGACTCCGGATGGCGTTGAGGAGAAGAGGCAGACGCGCTCCCCATCTCGCTCCAGATCCAGGTCCAGATCCCGCTCCAGATCCCGCTCCTGGGCTGGACGCAAGTCCTGGGGGCATTAGAGCCCATATAAACCTGTTTAGGTTTTGTCGTTTGCGTGAATGTCTGCGAGTGACAGCCATCTGTCTGTTTTTGTTTTCTGTTTTAATAAGGAGAGGCAATCGAACCATCGCCTGTTTTAGCGCACGCATCTGTTAACGGCTGCAGTGTTAGCATTGATGATGTCTGTGCGGTTTAGTTTATAAGGAGAGATGAAAATAGCCTCAATATTTTTGTAAGAGATTTTTGTTTTAGTTGACCAGTAATGGCCATCCATTTAAAACGGTCTTCCATGAGTGTTTCGGATGTGTTTTATTGTGAAATCTGCAGGCCTTTTACATGTAACCTCAGAATGAAATAAATTTCTTGTGCATCAGTATGCTGTTGTTCATTTTCCAGTTTATCCTCAGATCTTGATTCCTAATCATTTTGAAGTATATGATGCTGATTTGGCACAATGTGTGCTTGTGGTTTTGGTTTGGAGTAATAATGAAAAAGGAATCGTTACATGTTGTGGCTTTAGCCTTCTGAATGAGTTTCCAAAACTGAAAATGAGTTCAGCATTATCTTTCCATTGACTAACCCTCATGTTTGTCCAAATCTGTTCACTTTTTCGGAGATCACTAAAAATAACATAAAAGAGGGTATGAACTTGCAAGCACGATGTCAGACACTGTAATATGCTCTGGTCCCCTCCCTGCTTACCGTGGTGATGAGATGCATAGCAGATTGTCATCACTCAATGGCTGGATGTCTAAGTGGTGCCCACAGAATAACATAGGTTTCATAGACAATTGGACGAGCTTTTGGGGCAGACCTGACCTGTTTAAAAGAGATGGTCTTCATCCCTCCTGGGGTGGTGCCACTCTTCTCTCTAGAAATATGGCAAATAGTCTTAGTGTTTATACTTGACTAACTGGGGCCCAGGTCAGGAAGCAGACAGACTGGCTAAACCGACCGTCTGCTAGCTGCCTCCCGTCACAGAGGTCAGTTAATTCTCAGCACATAGAGACTTTTTCACCTAGATATCACACTATAGAGACCGTGTCTGTTCCCTGAACTAGAAAATACAAAAAACGTCCAAACCAAGTTAAGATTAACAATTTAATTGAGGTTCAACAAATAAAAAACAGAAGCAATATGGATAAACAAATGATAAAGCTTGGCTTATTGAATATCAGATCCCTTTCTACGAAAACACTTTTTGTAAATAATATGATCACTGATCATAATATAGATGTGCTGTTTGACAGAAACCTGGCTAAAACCTGATGATTACATTATTTTAAATGAGTCCACCCCCCAAGATTACTGTTATAAACATGAGCCACGTCTAAAAGGCAAAGGGGGAGGTGTTGCTTCAATTTATAACAACATTTTCAGGATCTCTCAGAGAGCAGGCTTCAAAAAAAAGTGAAAGTGAAAGTGACGTGACATTCAGCCAAGTATGGTGACCCATACTCAGAATTTGTGCTCTGCATTTAACCCATCCGAAATGCACACAGAGCAGTGAACACACACACACACTGTGATTCAAGTATAACTCGTTTGAAGTAATGGTGCTTCATATAACATTATCCAAAGAAACAAATGTTAATGATAAATCCCCTGTTATGTTTGTACTGGCTACTGTATACAGGCCACCAGGGCACCATACAGTCTTTATTACAATGTTATGCAATACAATCAATGTTTATTTATATAGCACATTTAAAACCGACCAAAGTGCTGCACAGAGAATGCAAAACAAAAGTCAACAAGTTAATAAACTATAAAAAACACACTGTATAATGGATGATGTTCACTAAAATAAAGGATCATTGCACATTAATTAAAATATATATGTGTATATATATACACATTTACACACATTAGATGTTAAATGCCAAGGAGAAGAAATAAGTTTTAAGAGAAGACTTAAAAACAGATAGACATGAGGAAATCCTGATATGAACTGGGAGACTATTCCACAACTTAGGGCCAACAATGGAAAAAGCACGATCACCTGTGTTTTTGAGACGTGCCCTGGGAACTTGCAATAAACCAGAATCAGCAGACCTGACAAATCATATGGGTACTGTGGAGCTTGATTATGAAGAGATTTATAGACAAACAGTACAATTTTTAAATCAATTCTATATTTGACTGGCAGCCAATGCAATGTAATCAAAACTGGGGTAATAGACTCTTATTTGCGCTTCCCATAAAGAAGCCGAGCTGCTGTATAAGCATTTCAAACTTATTTAAAGACAAAAAATGGTTTCACATTCATCAGAAGACGATAAAAATAGTACTTGACCACCACACTTATCTGCTTATTATATTTAAGATTATTATAGAACCATTATGATTATTATCATCTTTTTCACATTGATAATGAAAACGATGCATTGGGATCAGCATTTATAGACATTCTGAACTCTATTGGTGTTAGACAACACGTTTCAGGACCTACTCATTGTCGAAATCATACTCTAGATTTAATACTGTCACATGGAATTGATGTTGATGGTGTTGAAATTATTCAGCCAAGTGATGATATCTCAGATCATTATTTAGTTTTGTGCAAACTTCATATAGCCAAAATTGTAAATCCTACTTCTTGTTACAAGTATGGAAGAACCATCACTTCTAAAACAAAAGACTGCTTTTTAAGTTATCTTCCTAATGTAACCAAATTCCTTAGCATATCCAAAACCTCAGAACTTGATGATGTAACAGAAACTATGGACTCTCTCTTTTCTAGCACTTTAAATAAAGTTGCTCCTTTACGCTTAAGGAAGGTTAAGGAAAACAGTTTGACACCATGGTATAATGAGCATACTCGCACCCTAAAGAGAGCAGCCCGAAAAATGGAGCGCAGCTGGAGGAAAACAAAACTAGAGGTATTTCGTATTGTTTGGCGGGAAAGTAACATATCCTACAGAAAAGCATTAAAAACTGCTAGATCCGATTACTTTTCTTCTCTTTTAGAAGAAAACGAATATAACCCTTTGTATTTATTCAATACAGTGGCTAAATTAATGAAAAATAAAGCCTCAACAAGTGTTGACATTTCCAAACATCATAGCAGTAATGACTTTATGAACTACTTTACTTTAAAATCGATACCATTAGAGATAAAAATCATAACACTTCAGCCGTCAGCTACAGTATCGTATCAGACAGTGCACTTTTGACCCCCTGAGGAACAGTTCCACTCATTCTCTACTAGGGGTGTAACGGTACGCAAAAATCACGGTTCGGTACGTACCTCGGTTTTAAAGTCACGGTTTGGTTCATTTTCGGTACAGAAAGGGAAAGAAATGCAAACATTAAACTGCAGGTTGTTTATTACTATAAACTTTTTTTTTTACAATTTGTTTACACTTTTTTTTTTAAATACTTTTTAATAAATTATATATAAAATAAAAAAAGAATAAGAAATAGAATACTGCTGCAAAGTTCTCCACTAAATAAAATAATCTCAGTCTCAAACCAATATCATATAATAAAATATAATGAAAAATATAAATAAATAACTATGATTACAGTGCAGCATGTTTAAAACATATATATATAACTTTTCCAAAGTGTAAAGTGCAGCATGAACAGTTTCAGTTTTTAGACCTGCTCAGATTTCGTTATTGCGTTGGACCGATCGGAATTAAGAGCAGGGGTCTGTTTAAATGCCGACGGGAGCTGCGTTTGAATTACAATCATTTTTTCCTAGTTGTAGTGATGTTCACACTCGCGTGATGCCTTTTGAAAACCTTAGGCCGGTGACACACTGGCATATTGCACCTGTCAAACATAGTCTATTTTGCCGTCAATACTGTTGACGTTGTGTCCTTTATCAGTAGGCTTTATATTTATGCTCAACATGAAGTATAGATATTGTTGTCGTGAAGACAAGATCCTGGTCTGTCGGCGCCTCGGCGGCCTCCCTCTATGTCACCTACAGTAGCAGCAGCGTGCCAGCGCCGCATCAGGCACGATTCTGGTGTGTAAAGACACAGAAAACACGACGCAGCCGTCACGCAACTGACACGCAGCAGAAACGCCACGCTCACGCCACGCAGCAGTGTGTCACCGGCTTAGAATCAGCTGCAGGGCGGGATTTGCACTGAACGCGGAGACTTCGGCCTCTTAATATGTTCGTCTGGAAACACGAAAATGTACCTACGTTCCGCACACAAAATATTGCATTCGGTACACACGTGCACCGTACCGAAAGCCCTGTACCGAAACGTTCCGGTACGAATACACGTACCGTTACACCCCTATTCTCTACTATAGGAGAGGAAGAATTGTATAAACTTGTTAAATTATCTAAACCAACAACATGTATGTTAAACCCTATTCCATCTAAGCTCCTAAAAGAGGTGCTTCCAGAAGTCATAGACCATCTTTTGATTATTATTAATTCTTCAATGTCCCCAAAACTTTCAAACCGGCTGTTATTAAGCCTCTCATCAAAAAACCACAACTTGACCTCAAAGAACTTGTTAATTATAGACTGATCTTGAATCTCCCTTTTCTGTGCAAGATACTAGAAAATGTAGTATCATCCCAATTAGATTCCTTATTAGAGAAAAATGGTATATGTGAGGATTCCAAGTCAGGATTTAAATCATACTTATAAGACCGCCATCAATTTGTAGCAGTGAATGAAGATGTATCATATCGATCACAAGTGCAGTATGGAATACCTCAAGGCTCAGTACTAGGGCCGTTACTCTTCACTCTTTACATGTTACCCTTGGGAGATATCATCAGGAAACATGGTGTTAGCTTTCACTGTTGTGCTGATGATACTCAGCTCTATATTTCTTCGCGTCTCTGCGAAACATACCAATTTGAAAAACGAATGAAATGCATAGTCGATATAAAAAACTGGATGTTGAGTACTTTCTTACGGCTAAATTCTGAAAAAACAGAGGTGTTAATTATAGGACCTAAAAACTCTGCATGTAATAACCTAGAACACTGTCTAAGACTTGATGGTTGCTCTGTCAATTCTTCGTCATCAGTTAGGAACCTAGGTGTGCTATTTGATCGCAATCTTTCCTTAGAAAGCCACGTTTCTAGCATTTGTAAAACTGCATTTTTCCTTCTCAAAAATATATCTAAATTATGGCCTATGCTCTCAATGTCAAATGCAGAAATGTTAATACATGCGTTAATGACCTCAAGGTAAGATTATTGTAATGCTTTTTGGGTGGTTTTTCTGCACGCTTAATAAACAAACTACAGCTAGTCCAAAATGCAGCAGCAAGAGTTCTTACTAGAACCAGGAAGTATGACCATATTAGCCCGGTCTTGTCAACACTGGCAATTTTATAATATCTAGAATATCAAAATCAACTGCAGGCGGCAGATCCTTTTCCTATTTGGCGCCTAAACTCTGGAATAACCTACCTAACATTGTTCGGGAGGCAGACACACTCTTGCAGTTTAAATCTAGATTAAAGACCCATCTCTTTAACCTGGCTTACACATAAGATACTAATATGCTTCTAATATCCAAATCCGTTAAAGGATTTTTAGGCTGCATTAATTAGGTAAACCGGAACCAGGAACACTTCGCATAACACCCAATGTACTTGCTACATCATTAGAAGAATGGCGTCTACGCTAATATTAGCCTGTTTCTCTCTTATTCCGAGGTCACCGTAGCCACCAGATCCAGTCTGTGTCCAGATCAGAGGGTCACTGCAGTCACCCGGATCCAGTACGTATCCAGACCAGATGGTGGATCAGCACCTAGAAAGGACCTCTACATCCCTGAAAGACAGCGGAGACCAGGACAACTAGAGCCCCAGATACAGATCCCCTGTAAAGATCTTGTCTCAGAGGAGCACAAGTACAAGACCACAGGAAACAGATGATTCTTCTGCACAATCTGACTTTGCTGCAGCCTGGAATTGAACTACTGGTTTCGTCTGGTCAGAGGAGAACTGGCCCCCCAACTGAGCCTGGTTTCTCCCAAGGTTTTTTTCTCCATTCTGTCACCGATGGAGTTTCGGTTCCTTGCCGCTGTCGCCTCTGGCTTGCTTAGTTGGGGACACTTCATCTACAGCGATATCGTTGACTTGATTGCAAATAAATGCACAGACACTATTTAACTGAACAGAGATGACATCACTGAATTCAATGATGAACTGCCTTTAACTATCGTTTTTGTTTAAAGCGCTATATAAATAAAGATGACTTGACTTAAAAATCAAAGGCTCCAAAAGAGGGTTTTTGACAGCAATCCCATGGAAGAAACAATTTTTGTTCCTAAATAATCTTTCATTGGTCAGTTCATAAAATAACCACTTTTTGTCTTGGTGTGAAGAATATTTTAATAAATCCCAAGAACTTTTTTTTCCACTATGGATATATTTTTTGAAAAACAAAAACAAAGAAAAAACATTCTATGTACCCTATACTATTATGTTCTCATTCAGGTATTATGCAAGAACCAGACGTATGTATGCTCAGGGCTCCAGTGCCATGGTGTGTCTTTTCTGATCAGCTCATGTAGTGGTGCAGAGATGGAAGCAAAGTCTTTGATAAAACGAGCACTGTAGTTCGCCATGCCCAGCAGACTCCTGACTTCAGTCTGGTCTTGTGGATCACTCGCCTGCTGATTGGCAGCAATTTTTTTTCTGGGCCAGCTAAGATTCCACCCGCTGAAAAAATAAATCCAAAGAATTTGAGTTTACTTTTGTTGAATTCATGTTTATTTTTATTGAGTGTGAGCCCTCTTTCTTTCAGTCTCTGAAACACAGCTCTGAGACTGTCGTCATGGTCTTTCTATGTTTTACCATACAAAATGATGTCATCACTCAGATTCTTTACTCCTTCAATGCCTTGCAGTGTCTGGCAGATCGCATTCTGGAACACCTCTGCCACTGAAGATTCGGGCGCTTGTAGCGTCTCACCTGCTGTTGGGGTGCAGTTCTAGCTGATGGTAACCGGCAGTCAGGTCGAGTTTGGAGAAGACTCTAGCTCCATTCAACTCATGGATTACGTCATCCATGGTGGGCGTGATGTGGCGTTCACGTTGAATGGCGGTGTTGGCCTGTCAACAATGTCGACACAGATTCTAACCTTGTCCGAATCCTTTGGCCTGGGTGGCGTCACGATGGGGGAGACCCATGGCATAGGGCCTGTGACTGTCTCGATGATGTCGTCATCCTCGAGCTGTTTTAGCTCCTTTTCGACCTTCTGTTGGTGAAAGGGCACTCGCCTTTGTGGCTGACAGGTTGGGTGAATGTCAGTGTTTATGTGAAGCCTTACCTAAAAGTCTGTCAGCACGCCAATGCCCTCGAACAGCTTTGGGTGTTTCTGTACTAACTCCTCTGCTACTGTTTGGCTGGTGGTAGCAGACACAGTGTTAATGATCTTGATGAGGCCTAGCACTTTAGCTGTGTTGTAGCCTAGCGGAGAGCAGCTATCACCCTTCATTACATAGAACTCGCCTCTGATTTTCCTATTATCTGTCTCTGTGCTACATGTGAATGCACCGGTTATTGGCAGTGGTTCAGTGTTGCCATATGGAAATATCTTTATATCAGCTGGGCTGAGCTGTGGGCATGGTATCAGTGTACGGATTCACTAATAATGTTCACTCCAGCCCTGGAATCAATCATTGCTGCAGTCTTTACACCATTAAGTGTGTGTGTGCATGGTTGAGTGGTATTCTTATTGCCACTGGCAGCAAATACATAAGCTTCATCACAACTAGATGATTCATGTGTGGTACTATGTGTTGTGCTGGTGATGTTATACACATTCTTGTGCATTTTGTGTTGCTTACTGTTGTCTCTGTGTTTTATTTCAAAGTTTTTTCCAGGTGCTCCAGGTGTCCTGCACTGCTTGGCGAAGTGGTTTAGTTTCCCACATGCTTTACAGTCTTTTCCTTTCGCTGGGCAGTTTCCATTATGTGGATAATTTCCACCGCAATTCCTGCACTGGACGTTGAGCTTGGCTCTCCCAGTGCATCGGCTGGTAGCGGTTCGCCCATTCTGATCCACTGCATTCACTGATGCAGCTACACTCTGTTCCTTGACGGCTGCTTGTTGCTCGGACAGTTCTAAAGCTCTCCCATATTCGAGAAGGTCATCCAGGCTGTTTCTGTGTTCTCTGAGCGCTCTTCTACGCAGTCTGGTTGAACTGCAGCTTTGGATAAGCTGTGCTTTAATATCATGGTGTATGTCTGCAAATTCACAGTTCTTTGCTAGCATACGTAGTCTGGGACAGTATGTGTCTAGGTTCTCGCCCGGCTGTTACATTGCCTTTCGGAATATATATACTTGATACAGGACGTTTTTTAATACATAAAATACATGCCTAGCTTCAGCTTAACGTCAGCAAACTTATCTTGCTCTGCTGCTAACGTATCATAGATGCCATGCACGCACTCTCCCGCCAAGTGCAGTAGTAATGCTTTCTGCCTTGCATCTCCGGTAATGTTTACTGCTGTAATATAGTTCTCAAACCTTTGTATCCATGTTGTCCAGCATGGTCTTATTGAACTCGGATCCATTTCAGTATTGAAGACAGTGTTTCCAAGTGACATATTTTTAGCCTTTGTCGTTGTTTATCCTCGTCGCAAATGTGATGTTCTCATTCAGGTATTAGGCAAGAACCAGACGTATGTACAGTCGTGGCCAAATGTTTTGAGAATTACATAAATATTAGTTTTCAAAAAGTTTGCTGCTAAACTGCTTTTAGATCTTTGTTTCAGTTGTTTCTGTGATGTACTGAAATATAATTACAAGCACTTCATACGTTTCAAAGGCTTTTATCGACAATTACATGACATTTATGCCAAGAGTCAGTATTTGCAGTGTTGGCCCTTCTTTTTCAGGACCTCTGCAATTCGACTGGGCATGCTCTCAATCAACTTCTGGGCCAAATCCTGACTGATAGCAACCCATTCGTTCATAATCACTTCTTGGAGTTTGTCAGAATTAGTAGGTTTTTGTTTGTCCACCCCCCTCTTGAGGATTGACCACAAGTTCTCAATGGGATTAAGATCTGGGGAGTTTCCAGGCCATGGACCCAAAATTTCAACAATCTGGTCCCCGAGCCACTTAGTTATCACTTTTGCCTTATGGCACGGTGCTCCATCGTGCTGGAAAATGCATTGTTCTTCACCAAACTGTTGTTGGATTGTTGGAAGAAGTTGCTGTTGGAGGGTGTTTTGGTACCATTCTTTATTCATGGCTGTGTTTTTGGGCAGAATTGTGAGTGAGCCCACTCCCTTGGATGAGAAGCAACCCCACACATGAATGGTGTCAGGATGCTTTACTGTTGGCATGACACAGGACTGATGGTAGCGCTCACCTTTTCTTCTCTGGACAAGCCTTTTTCCAGATGCCCCAAACAATCGGAAAGGGGCTTAATCGGAGAATATGACTTTGCCCCAGTCCTCAGCAGTCCATTCACTATACTTTCTGCAGAAGATCAATCTGTCCCTGATGTTTTTTTTGGAGAGAAGTGGCTTCTTTGCTGCCCTTCTTGACACCAGGCCATCTTCCAGAAGTCTTGTCCTCACTGTGCGTGCAGATGCGCTCACACCTGCCTGCTGCCATTCCTGATCAAGCTCTGCACTGGTGGCACTCCGATCCCGCAGCTCAATCCTCTTTAGGAGACCATCCTGCCGCTTGCTGGACTTTCTTGGATGCCCTGAAGTCTTCTTTACAAGAATTGAACCTCTTTCCTTGAAGTTCTTGATGATCCTATAAATTTGTTGATTTAGGTGCAATCTTAGTAGCCACAATATCCTTGCCTGTGAAGCCATTTTTATGCAACGCAATGATGGCTGCACGCGTTTCTTTGCAGGTCACCATGGTTAACAATGGAAGAACAATGATTTCAAGCATCACCCTCCTTTTAACATGTCAAGTCTGCCATTCTAACCCAATCAGCCTGACATAATGATCTCCAGCCTTGTGCTCGTCATCATTCTCACCTGAGTTAACAAGACGATTACTGAAATGATCTCAGCAGCTCCTTTAATGACAGCAATGAAATGCAGTGGAAAGGTTTTTTTGGGATTAAGTTAATTTTCATGGTAAAGAAGGACTATGCAATTCATCTGATCAATCTTCATAACATTCTGGAGTATATGCAAATTGCTATTATAAAAACTTAAGCAGCAACTTTTCCAATTTCCAATATTTATGTAATTTTCAAAATTTTTGGCCACGACTGTACTCGGTATGCTTTACTGTGATAACTTATTAGACAGTTCTTACACAGACAGCTATCATCCCTCGCAGGCTTAGTGCTAGCATTCTGTCATTTTCACAACGTAAGATGGCCGGCATACCACTGTCCGTCAATGTCGTAAAACATCACTGTTGTTAACTTCATACGGCATATCCTAAACACAACATATACAATTTTATTCAACATATTAAAGTCAACATATAATCTCTTGATCGATTGATGTTTAATTAGGATAAGCATCGACAGAGGAGAGCCAGTTACTCACAGCTTGAGGAGCAGCACAGCCCAGTCTCTTCAGTCATCAGACCAACATCATAATAAACCTAGCCTGGTTTCACAGACAGGGCTTAGTCTAAGCCAGGATTAAGCCATAGTCCTATTAGGACATTTAAGTTATTTTTAAAAACGTGTCTAAAAAAAAAAAAAGGAAAAAAAAAAGAAAACATTACTGGTGTCCATTTTGAGACAAAACAAAGGCATTGGTTTATGTATTTTAAGATCTATCAGTTCAAGTTTCTTTCAGCTGTAACAGCTCAGACTTGTTTTTAAGCTTCGTCTGTGAAACCGGGGGCATAACAGCTCTCTGAGTTACGTGATTGCATCAGTGCAGTGTCACACTGCCTCAGGACCGTCTCCTCGTCGTCCAGTTGACCCGCAGGCCTTTTCAGAGGCACAGCAACACATCACATTCATTACTTTTGCCAGGATATAAAGTTAGCAGTGACCTGGATTTCTCAAACCACAGCGTCCGGTCGAATGAAAAACACAAACGCCTCTTTCTGATCCTATCTTAGAAACATTTTGATCATGCCGTCAACATGATTAACAGTCTTTCCTCATTCAGTGTTTTTATATCTTTTAGAGGAGTATTATTATATATTTTTATATATTTTGTCCTAACGAACCATACATCAATGGAAAGATTATTTATCTTTTATTTTAAAAAAGGACCCTGATGACTGGTTTTGTGGTCACATCTAGTATTTGTTGTCTGTGAGAGGTGGCTCAGATTGTGAGAAGTGTATGGTATATCTGTATCATATCTGTGAGATGATCAGTAAGATCGATGCGGTTGAATATTTAGTCTGCAATGTATATTACATTATAGTCAAAGCACAAAATACATACATACTATCTGTCACCCACCAGCATAATATAGCTGAGTGCAAAAGTTTATATAACCTTGCAGAATTTATGCAGAGATAAAATATATTTAACAACAACAAAAAATCTATCTTGCATATTCTGTGATTCTCTACAAACCAACACACTAAACTACGTGTATTAACATAAATACAAAGATGGGGATTATTTCCCACAATCCAGTGCTAATTCATCTTCTTATGATTGACATCTTCAGATGTGAGCCAACTGACAATTTAATCAATTCCTTGAAACATTTTATTTTACGTTTCCCAAATGAACAGAAAATTATGTCATGCACTTTAAGCAAAATAAAATATAACTGTTAGACCTGCAGTGATGATTTTCTTGTTCTTGCTTGAATAGTTTTGGGTGAACAGATATTCTTTTTTAAACAAGGGACCGTCTCAATGGGATTACTGTGATAGTTTACCTCTAAAAATCTTGCCTTGCATTTTTTATTATAAAAAAGCCCCAATATTTTATATTAAAGCAACATGGTCTAAATTAAAGTCTTGTTAAAGCATGGTCTGCAAGTGTACAACTTACATTAAACAGAACTATAGTTTGTAGTTTTATAAATCATTAAACATCAGGAGAACAGTGCAAAAAAATTATTTTATTAAATATAAGGCACAATTTGGCTGAACAAAAAAAAATGTACCTCTTATACATTTATTATTTATTACAAAAACAAACTCAAAGACTTCTACTGATGTGAAGAAACATGTGAAACTGAAGTGGTGTAGTTATTCTGTTCCCCCGCCCTGCGCCGGCTCGTACTGCAGCAGCTGTATTCACACAAACACAGGATTAAACGAGTCGGAGTTAGATCCGCTGTGAAGCGTGTGTGTGGGTAATATCTCACCCTGCTCCTCAGCTCTTTGTTCTCCTCCATCAGCTGATCATATTTCTGCTGTAAAGTGTTCAGCTCCAGCCGCAGACTCTCAGCATCTTCTGCCTCGGGTCCAACGCCCAGCTGATGCTTGATGAAGCTGACGGGTTAGTTAAGGCTGATTCACCTGGGTTAACTTTTCATCTAAGGCATTTTCATAAAAGCTGCTTAAATATCTTAATTTAAATAAGGCTTAGTCCTGGCTTAAACAAAGCCTCTTCGGAGAAACCTTTAAGGGTTAATTCACCCAAACATGAACATCCAGTCACCATTCACTGCCCTTCTTTCTTTTTCAGACCACAGAGCAGAAATTAAAAGTAACTTCAATGTAATGTCATTGTATGGCCATCAGCATAAAGTTTGGTAAAGATGCAGAAGTATCACAGAGTGAGCTCATGTGACACGAGTCGTATATTCCCAGCGTTTAGCTGTGCGTGACCGGATTTAATGAAAAACAAACTGAAATGTAACCCTTTATTTATCAAATATCCTGTCCTTGGCCGTTGGTTTCTGTAAATCAGTGCTTCTCCCAAAGCACCGGACACTTGACACAGCCAGGTCGAGTCTCTAATGAGCTGATGAGTTTAATCAGGTGTTAAACGAGGAGACACATAAAAGATGCTTTGGTTTGGGCCCAGGACAGGTTTGAGGGGCACTAAACCAGATTTAGAAAAGACTATGTCTCCCGGCTGACCTGGGAACGCCTCGGGGTCCCCCCGGAAGAGCTGGAGGAAGTGTCTAGGGAGAAGGAAGTCTGGGCGTCTCTGCTTAGACTGTTGCCCCCGCGACCCGGCCCCGGATAAGCGGAAGATGATGGATGGATGGATCCCTTAATTCACACAAAGGTTTTACGCTCGCTTGATGTGGGTTTTGACTTGTGTGAAAAAGGGTTAATGTGAATAATAGGAGAATAAATTCTGCACGAGCGTTCAAAAGTCATGTGGCTTTAGGAATGGGACAGCATAACATTACTAACCGGTGGACTGATCTCGATCCATAACATCTGAAATGTTGTGATCTTTCTGAGCAAAGTCTGTCCTCAAAGTATTTCTGTCTTCTGTTCTGTCTGACACGACTGCATCCGAAAGCATTGATCGCATTTATTGAGTTTCATCTGCTCTCTCCGAGGCACAAGTCACTTATAAAATATGAAAATGATTATATTCAGTGGCTTCTCCTTCTTTGTTAGTGATATCTTGTGCCAGTTCATCAGGAAGTGATGATTTTGTTCTCTCTGACTCTTTTGTTTTATGCAATATTCCAATTTTGTTTTTAAGTTAAATTCACAACTTAGGATGGAAGAATAGTTTACATTAAATCATCATAACACGCTGGCCTACATTTACATTAAACCAGTTTCAGAGTGGGATTCACTCCCTGTTTTCACCTGCCGTCCAAACTGAATTAACAACATGGTTCAGCTTTAGAAATTAGACGAATTGTATTATTTTTCAACTTGATTTAACACAACTTGTGTGCTTTTTCGGGCCATTCGGATGAACTTTTGTGCTAAAAAGGGTTTCATGAATCAAAGACATTTTAGTTTAAATATATATATTAATGTTATTTCACCGAGCCCTGCTGTATTCCCCCAGAACACACGCAATCATTGTGTGACACTTCTGCGTCTCTTTATAAAGCTTCACACCGGTCTCTATTCACTTTCACCATACTGACGAGCGTGACGTTTCTTTACACTTCTCCTGAAACAGAAAGAAGTGAGTGATGACTGTCTTTGGTTCTGGGTGAGAGTGAGGATACTCCAAGGCATTGTTGGGTTTCTCGGTCTCCTCGTACAGAGCCACCAGGACTGAGAAGCAGAAGATGAAGTCAGTCACACAGAAGAGCAGATGTTCTCTCATTCGGTGGATTGATCTGATGTTCTTACCGTTAGTGAGGCTTTCCAGAACTCCGGCCTTCTCCAGATATCTCCTAAACTGCTCTCGCTTCGACTCGGACACCTGTCCATCACAGCAGAAGATGAAAACACACAGATACCTGAGAAATGATCGTGTTTCCTCTCCTCTTTAACATGACGCTCACCAAACAGAGTCTGAAGGTCAGTTCATTAGATTACAATGTACCAAGTGTCATCAATATTAGGAAAAAATTTAAAGAATATTTCGTTCTAGATGAAGACAGTCACAGTTGGTTAGTTAGTGTATGCTCTGCTAGTTAATGTGATTCTCTACACCTGTGTGGACCTGAGACTTCACACAAACTGATTCAAACATTCAGAAATCACGAAGAAAAGTTCGAGCAGAATCAGATTCAGGCACATTTACACGATATAAAAAGGCTTTTAAAGCTAAACGCTTCTCATTTAACTTCTCTACCGCGCTTTTCACAACACCGCTTCAAAAGAACAGCGTTTCAGAGTTCAGCAGTAATGAAACGACGGCGTCTCGTGACACCTCGAGTTTTATCAGTGTTTGTTTGCTTGTTTACTCACTCTGTAATGCGCCATTGCGAACGACAGTCACGAAATGTTTGATCCGCCGAGTGACTCTCCCGAGCGCATGCGCAGAGCAGAACCGGAACACAAACACTGTCGCCATGGCAACGCTTAAAGGGACCGAGGCGTCAGCAAACAAACTCACGTGAACAGGTGCGCTCACGAATTATGATGCAGGACATGAAGACCTGTGAGTGTGAAATGCAATTAAACAAAAGATAATATTTCTTATTTTCTTTATTGTTTTTTATAGGTCGCTTTTTAAATACGTATTTTACGTTTATTTTTATTTTATTTATTTATTCAAAGTGACTTACAAATGAGAACAATAGAAGCAGTCAGATCAACAAGAAAACAACAACAGTATACAAGTGCCATGACAAGTCTCAGTCTAGTACAGAACGCATAGCCAGGTTGTGTGTGTGTGTGTGTGTTTTTTTAATAAGAATATGAAAGACAAGAAAAGGTAAGTGCTAGTATTAATTGGTTAGGTGTAGGCGAAAAAGATGAGTCTTTAGATGTTTTTTGAAAATGAGTAAAGACTCGAACTGAGATTGGGCGGTTCTTCTACCCTCGGTTGAGTGTGTATGCGGGAGCTAAACATACAGTAATAGAAGGTGGTTCCAGGAATGACAGGAAACAGTTTTCTTCTTAGTGCCTGAAGACCTCTCTTTTTTGATTGTAAAACTGTGAACATACAAGCACATTTTATTAAAAATAAATTATATAAGTTATTTAACAAACCAAGACACATTGATGTGAATTTAAATACTGGAAGTGATCAGAATTCAAGATATAAGAATCAGAAGATTACATTTTTAAATAATTCAGTTTGTGTCAGTCTGCCACCATGTGGTTGCAGAATATACTGCAGTCAATTGCAGTACACAGATTCACAGGCAGTTCAAAAAACTGTTCAACATATCTGTAATCCCAACATTTATTTGCTGCTACTGTTGAAAAAAGTTATAAATTTGTTTCTTTCCTCTTTAGTTGGATTTAGTAGAACATGAACTCAGCAAGCCTTGGTCGAAGCTGCACAGGAAAACAAAAGCTACTTGTTTTACTTTGACAACCTGTTAGGACAACCTGACGACCTGGGTTGTGCAAAACGCAGTGCTAACATTGACTTATAAGAAATTATGCAACCACATACTAAACAGAAGCTAGCAACATTAGCTTGGCTTAGATCACCAACAACTTTTTGCTTGTAAGAGTTAAAATAACCTCTTGAGTAACAGAAAATTTCAAAAACAAAATTGGCCACTAATTACTTACGGATTATGGCATGTCAAAGCTTCCCAAAGATATAAGGGGTCTGAGAGGAGTGTAGCATGCCAACGCCTCAATTATACTCTTTTCATTAAACCAGTATTATTAAGATAAATAAATAAAGCCTTAAGTTTCTCCCTTGTCATGTCCTTTTCTTCCAGAATTTCATGAATAGAGCTCTCCCTTTCCATTTCCTGCCAGATTACCCTTTCCTACTATATGTAAAGTGGAGTTTAGTCCTGTATGTCCTACTCTAAATCTGGTATTGACCACTTCTGTTTAGACTCTGTGAAGTAACCATTTTCCCTGTCACATTCTTATGAGATTTAGGTTAATGTCTTTCATTAAATTCTGCCTCCCATTCCCTTTGCCATTTTTGTACAATTACTGATTTGATTATGGATTTGGCTTCATCCTTACCCATTGGAACATTAATTTCTATTTATTTGTTTTCCAAATTTTATTTTGCAATATTATCCGCCTCCTCATTACCTTTAATGCCTATATGAGCTGGAACCCAACAAAACTGAATACTGATTCCAAGGTTCTTGAGTTGTAATAAATATTTAATTTCAATAATCAAGTCTTCCCTTGAAGAGTGACCTGTATTTAGACTATGTAAAGCTGCCATGGAATCTGTACAGATTACATTTCTCAATGTCTTAACCTCTTCAATCCACCTGAGGCCTGTTATTAACTCAGTCATTTCAATAGAGTACACAGATAAAAAAATATTTAGTCTATACCCCTCTCTTTTGTTAAATTCGGGGACATATATCCCAACACCACAATGCCCATTTTGTGGATCTTTTGATCCATCAGTATATATTTTAACATATCCATAGAATGATGTTTTTAAATATCTCTGGCAAAATGCTGCAAAACTTTG
The DNA here is from genome assembly GCF_963082965.1 of Carassius carassius. NCBI lineage: Eukaryota > Metazoa > Chordata > Actinopteri > Cypriniformes > Cyprinidae > Carassius > Carassius carassius. The sequence goes on from NW_026775064.1 coordinate 46,673, forward strand.
TTCATTTGGATTTTCAGTAATTCACTGTTAACCTCTGGGGATGGAAGAAACCATGGGGGATCCGCACTTAAAACCAGTGAAGGACTAAATTTAAATTCTTTAATTCTGTATTGCTATACTGTTAATGTTCCAGCCAAACCCTTTTGATTCTGTGTGATACTCCCAGCAATCATTAAGAACTGAAATTGCTGGATTATTGATACTTCCCATCAGCCTAACTCAATATGTTAGAGACAGTTTAATATATCTTAGACTAAGGGGATATTCCTCAGATTCTACTAATAAGACACATGTGGGTGTTGTTTTAATAGCTCCTAAAGAAATTCTTATAGCTTTGAATTGAACCCTCTCAAGTTTCCTTAAATAAGTTTTACATGCTAAGCTATAAATTACACATCCATAGTCTATGAAAGATCTTATTAAGGCTGTATAAATGTACATCAAAGACGTTTTATCTGCACCCCAACACTGTCCAGTGATCATCCTCATTAGATTTAGAACTTTTTTACATTTTGTTTCAACATGCTCTATATGATGTCTCCATGTAAGCCTTTCATCCAAACACATCCCCAAATATTTAAATTTCTTCTCTCTTTCAAATGATTGATTATATAACAGAACTTTATAATTTTCTGGGATCTTCTTTCAGGTAAAAAACATAACTATCTAAAAATACTGCCACCATGACCTCTTTTATAACTAGTGTCTTCTCTATTTCATTGCTGAGCTTTACTAAGGCATCAGTTGATTTACTTTTCCTTATCCCTGTTTGATATTGTTTAAATGGACATTTATATTCTAGAAAATAATTTAACCGTGCCACTACTATGTTTTCCATTAATTTACCTAAATTTGATGATAAAGCAATGGGTCTATAATTCTCTGGATTGCTAGAATCCTTTCCTGGTTTGGGAAATGGAACGATGGTTGCACTTTTCCACACTTTTGGTAATTTCCCCTCTTGCCATATCTTATTGAATAATTCAAGAATTTTTTCTAAGAATCTATCAGGTAGATTTTTAATCATTACATAACATATATTATCACATCCTGGCGAAGAGTATCCTGTATAACCTAAAGCCATTTTAAGTTCTGATAAACTAAATTCATCATCTAAAATAGACATATTTCCCTCACTATGATTCAGAATGTCTTTATTAGCATTTAGAATCTCTTCCTCTCTTTTCTTAAAACACTCATCCATAAGACTATCTTTATGAATCTCTGCAAATTTATCCAAGTAAATTGGCTTTCTCCATATCTGAAATTGCTTAATTTTGTCCTTTAGTACAGGAACATGTGGGGGTTTATATTTACCTATCATCTTTTTAACCATCATCCACATTTTATTTAGTGTAGTTTCTTTTCCAATTGTTGAACAAAATTATCTCCAGGATTCTTTTTTTTTTTTTTTTTTGCTCCCTTAATAACTTTTCTTGCTAAAGCCTTTTTTCTTTGATATTCCATAAGATTGTTCATTGGAAGTGTTGGCGCAACCTTTTAAAAACTCACATTGTACATTGAAAAACTCTCTGAACATTTCTCATTCCACCATGGGACATTCGTTTTTCCCTTTTGACTCATATTGTTAGGAATACTCTGACAGGCTGCTGAAATTATAAACGTACTTAACTTATTTATTTCATCAATACTCTGATCTGTTTCCACATTTATTTCATTTAATTCATCTATACATCATTCAGAAAATTTCTCCCAGTTTGCTTTCTTAAAACACTGTCTATGATGGACATCCAACAGAGCGCCGTCATAGCGCATGCAATATATATTCGAAGAAGAACCCCCAAAAAACCCTAAAGGAGATACTGACCCCTAGTGGGAAAATAAAAAATGCACCAGCGAACTAATACAATACTATTGAACATAGAGAACACATAAGATTGAACTTGATTAGTACAGTTTTGGCTCATTCTTGGCATTTGGTGCCATTTGAGTCCCCATGACATATTGTGGTATATTTTGTGCAAAAATGGGCTAATGCATGTTTCGAAATGGTCATCTTAAAAGAACACAAAAAATAGTGTCCAGTAATTACTCCAGTGGTCTCCAAGTCTATTCCTGGAGGGCCACATCTCTGTACAGTTTAACTCCAACCCTAATCAAACACACCTCATACTCTCTGTAGGCACTACATTTATATTGACCATATTCACTGAGCGCTATTGAGAACTTACGGATAAAGATAAGCCAGCTCATAGAAAGATAATAAAGCTAATTCTATATGTGCTATGCATGGGTAGAGAAACCTCTCCCGCCTCATTCTGATCAGAAACTGAGAAACAAAACAATTAAAATGCTGTAAATAATGATAGCTGAATAAAAAGGAATTATGTTATTAATTTTAAGTCAAGTCAAGTCAAGTCTGCTTTATTTTCAATTCTTCTACATGTACAGTAGATACATACAGAGAATCAAAATTGCGTTACTCTCAGACCCCAGGTGCATAGAGATAACACTAACAGTAGAGCCTAAAAATACAGATCAAATATAGAATATAAAATACAACTATACAATAAGGGCGTGTAAAAAAGACATATTATAAAACAAAAGTTAAATGAAGCAGCGCAAGGCACATGGCAGATGCAAACCAGTGAAGTGAACAAACAGTGAAGATAAAAAAGATTTTTAGTGCAGAAAAAGAGTATTCAGTCTGATTGAAGTGACAAAGGGCTCAAGAGCAGTTATTTTATTTAAACTGACTGAAGAGGTGGTAGAAGGACGTCAGTTCCACTTAATGAGGTAGTGAGCAGACCAATGCTGCACAAAGTGACTGGTTCATGTCATTGTGTGTTAGTGGCGGGGGGGGGGGGGGGGGGGGTTCTTCTCAGCTGCTCTCACTATGCATTGCAGAGTCTTTCGGCAGGCGCCATACCGCACTGTGCGCCATACCGCACAGTGATGCAGAGGATGCTCTCGATGGTGCCTCTGTAGAAGGTGTACATGATGGGGGCCGGGGTTCTGGCTTTCCTCAGTTTGCGGAGGAAGTAGAGATGCTGTTGTGATTTCTTGGTCAGTGCTGTGGTGTTGTCGGTCCAGGAGAGGTCCTCTGTGGTGTGCACACAGAAAGTCCAACAGCCAGTTGCACAGCGAAGTGTTGAGCCCCAGCTGGACCAGTTTGTGAATGAGCTGTTAAGGGATGATTGTGTTGAGCTGAACTGAAGTTTATGAACAGCATTCTGACGTATGAGTCCTTTTTGTCAGGATGTTTGAGTGCTGAGTGGAAGGCAGTTGCAATGGCATCATCGGTCGAGCGGTTGGCACCATATTTCATATGCAGAGTAGACACATAACTGTACATAATGACAAATAAACACTATTGAAACTGTTTAGGCAGCTAGGCTAATCTCTTAAATGACAACGTAATGGGATTCTCCATAATCAACCTCTTTCATAGTCATGAACACATTTTTTTAATCTTAAAAAAGCACTTATTAATTCTCAACGTTGTGCAGTAAATTTTGCATTATTAAAGGCTCACTTTCTAATTAATGAAGACAACATGAAGAAATGTGTCAAAAACAAGTCTCGGCGAAAAATAAAGACTTTTTAAGATGAAAATGAAATTAGTGTTACAACCAGGAGATTACTCACTGGCCGCAGATGACATTCAACACCTTAGTTCTTTCACGTCTTTTGATTTATCATAAAATAAATATTATAACAAATGTAGTAATCGCACTATAGCCATGTCAAGTCAAGTCACCTTTATTTATATAGTGCTTTTAACAAAATACATTGCGTCAAAGCAACTGAACAACATTCATTAGGAAAACAGTGTCAATAATGCAAAATGACAGTATAGCAAGTGCAGGAAGTAACAAAGTCACTTGTCATTTAAAGAAATAAATAAATAAGGCCAGACAACAGGCTATAATGCTGAATTATTTGAAATACATATATAGTTGAATACATATTAAATAAGTTATAACAAATGAGTAAATTTGCTAATTGCAAAAAAAAACTGTAGAGAAACTGAGCCAAGGGCGCTCCCCTTATGGCCCTGTAGAGTTGACCGGAAATGACTGAGCTGGCTCATCTAAAACCAGGAAGTAATCATGCATATGGTCAATTCAACCAGTCCAATGACGACTTCCACACTCCTGAAGTGTTTCCACTTCTGTGTCCCACATATAGGAGACGTTTAGCCAACAGTCCGTGGTCTGAGGCTGAGACTAGGTTAAGCGTAACATGTCCACTGCATTTACTACCTTTTTTTATTTTGTTTTTAGAAAGAATATGCATTTCTATTTTTAGTTCATGTCCTCCATCTGATCTGGATCCCACGCTGGTTCATGGTAACCCCAGAAAATGGATGAGACAGACAGAATTGCTGTAGTTTTCTTATGACAAATTTTACATTATTATTATTATTATTACCATCATTATTAACATAGTGCAAGTTGTTACTGCAGTTCATAAAGCATTATGGACCAAACAATGTTTTACAGTGGTTAACAGTATATTTCCATGTCAACTGTAAGTTGTTTTACAACAAGGAATTGTTACTGTAGCCATATATTGTAAGTCAAATATTGCAAGCAAAGATTTTCATGTTTTCATAATTTATGCATTAAAAAATATTTTCATCCATGTATTGCAAACTATTTTTCATAATTCATGTACTGGAAACAAATATTCTCTTTTTCATAATAAATGTATTTGAAACATTTTCATAGTAAATTAATAGCATATTACAATAGCATATTCCACCTCGTACTAAAATGGATAGAGAATCACATAAGACTGCTGTAGACTTATTCCTCATAATAATATTCAATAAAACAGTATGTTAATATGTAGGCTACCTAGGAGCTTAATTGCAGCATGAATCTATGAGTACAGTTTACAAACCTGAGGGAATGGATTAAGAAAGTGTACGCACAAATTATGAATTTGTGGGCACAAATTCAAAAACTGAAGGTATGTATAGTTTACAAAATCTGAGTGAACAGATTGGAAATTTGTGGGTACGGTTTATTAATCCGTGGGCATGATTTGTTAAACTGAGGGAACAGTTTAAGAATTTGTGAGTATGGTTTATAAACTGCAAAACCGTCGCCATGGATTGTATTTTGTTCTCTTACTGGTGACATGCCGGGCTCCATATTATGTAGCCTTATAGTCAAGTCAAGTCAACTTTATTTATATAGCGCTTTAAACAAAAAAGATTGCGTTAAAGCAACTGAACAAAATTAATTAGGAAAACGAATTAACTGTCAATAATGTAAAATGACAGTTAAAGGCAGTTCATCATTGAATTCAGTGATGTCATCATCCCTGTTCAGTTTAAATAGTATCTGTGCTATCATTTGCAATCAAGTCAACAATATCGCTGTAAATAAAGTGACCCCAACTAAGCAAGCCAGAAGTGACAGCGGCAAGGAACCAAAACTCCATCGGTGACAGAATGGAGAAAAACACCTTGGGAGAAACCAGGCTCAGTTGGGGGGCCAGTTCTCCTCTGACCAGATGAAACCAGTAGTTCAATTCCAGGCTGCAGCAAAGTCAGATTGTGCAGAAGAATCATCTGTTTCCTGTGGTCTTGTCCCGGTGGTCATCTGAGACAAGGTCTTTAAAGGGGATCTGTATCTGGGGCTCTAGTTGTCCTGGTCTCCGCTGTCTTTCAGGGATGTAGAGGTCCTTTCTAGGTGCTGATCCAGCATCTGGTCTGGATACGTACTGGATCCGGGTGACTGCAGTGACCCTCTGATCTGGATACAGACTGGATCTGGTGGCTACGGTGACCTCGGAATAAGAGAGAAACAGGCTAATATTAGCGTAGATGCCATTCTTCTAATGATGTAGCAAGTACATCGGGTGTTACGGGAAGTGTTCCCGGTTCCGGTTTACCTAATTAATGCAGCCTAAAAATCCTTTAACGGATTTGGATATTAGAAGCATATTAGTGTGTTATGTGTAAGCCAGGTTAAAGAGATGGGTCTTTAATCTAGATTTAAACTGCAAAAGTGTCTCTGCCTCCCGAACATTGTTAGGTAGGTTATTCCAGAGTTTAGGCGCCGAATAGGAAAAGGATCTGCTGCCCGCAGTTGATTTTGATATTCTAAGTATAATCAAATTGCCTGAGTTTTGAGAACGCAGCGGACGTAGAGGATTATAATGTAACAGGAGCTCATTCAAATACTCGGGTGCCAAACCATTCAGGGCTTTATAAATAATAAGCAATATTTTAAAATCTATACAATGTTTGATAGGGAGCCAGTGCAGTGTTGACAGGACCGGGCTAATATGGTCATACTTCTTGGTTCTAGTAAGAACTCTTGCTGCTGCATTTTTGGCTTACTGTAGTTTGTTTATTAAGCGTGCAGAACAACCACCCAATAAAGCATTACCATAATCTATCATAAATGCATGGATTAACATTTCTGCATTTGACATTGAGGGTATAGGCCGTAATTTAGATATATTTTTGAGATGGAAAAATGCAGTTTTACAAATGCTAGAAACTTTGTTTTTTAAGGAAAGATCGCTATCAAATAGCACACCTAGGTTGCTAACTGATGACAAAGAATTGACAGAGCAGCCATCAAGTCTTAGACAGTGTTCTAGGTTATTACATGCAGTTTTTAGGTCCCATAATTAACACTTCTGTTTTTTTTTCAGAATTTAGCAATGAGAAATTACTCATCATCCAGTTTTTTATATCGACTATGCATTCCATTTTTTTATTCAAATTGGTGTGTTTCACCGGGCCGTGAAGAAATATAGAGCTGAGAATCATCAGCATAACAGTGAAAGCTAACACCATGTTTCTTGATGATATCTCCCAAGGGTAACATGTAAAGCGTGAAGAGTAGCGGCCCTAGTACTGAGCCTTGAGGTACTCCATGCTGCACTTGAGATCGATATGATACCACTGCATTCACTGCTACGAATTGATGGTGGTCATATAAGTACGATTTAAACCATGCTAATGCACTTCCTTTAATGCCAACAAAGTGTTCAAGTCTATGCAAAAGAATGTTGTGGTCAATATTGTCAAACACAGCACTAAGATCCAATAGAACTTATAGAGAGATATAACCACGATCAGATGATAAGAGCAGGTGATTTGTAACTCTAAGGAGAACAGTCTCAGTACTATGATACGGTCTAAATCCTGACTGGAAATTCTCACAGATACCATTTTTGTCTAAGACGGAATATAATTGTGAGGATATCACCTTTTCTAGTATCTTGGACAGAAAAGGGAGATTCGAGATTGGTCTATAATTAACTAGTTCTTTGGAGTCAAGTTGTGGTTTTTTGATAAGAGGCTTAATAACAGCCAGTTTGAAGGTTTTGGGAACATATCCTAATGACATTGAGGAATTAATAAAGTCAGAACAGGATCTATGACTTCTGGAAGCACCTCTTTTAGGAGTTAAGATGGTATAGGGTCTAACATACATGTTGGTTTAGATGATTTAAGAAGTTTATACAATTCTTCCTCTCCTATAGAAGAGAATTTACATTTATTCATTAAGCTGACACTTTTATCCAAAGTGACTTACAATTGCTATATATGTCAGAGGTCACACACCTCTGGAGTAACTAGGGGTTAACTGTCTTGCTCAGGTACACATTGGTGTCTCACAGTGGATTTGAACTAGGGTCTCTCACACCAAAGGCATGTGTCTTATCCACTGCACCAACACCAGTTGACCCCAGTCCAACTGTTCCTCATGGGGTCTATAGTGCACAGTCTAATGCAATACTGTAGCTGAATACTAGCTTTATCTCTAATAGTATCGATTTTAGAAGTAAAGTAGTTCATAAAGTCATTAGTGCTGTGATGTTGGGAAATGTCAACACTTGTTGAGGCTTTATTTTTCGTTCATTTAGCCACTGTATTGAATAAATACTTCGGGTTATGTTTTTTTTCTTCTAAAAGAGAAGAAAAGTAATTGGATCTAGCAGTTTTTAATGCTTTTCTGTAGGATAGGTTACTTTCCTGCCAAGCAAAACAATAGCACTAATAGAGAGATACAACCACGATCAGATGATAAGAGCAGGTAAATTCCTATCAATAGAAACTAATCAACCTCTTTACTAATGACTGGTGTAAGTTGAAAACTCATATTAATATTTAAACTCAATGCAGAGCGCAACCATACAATTGTGGATCTGGTCAAGCTCGATTACCAATTGTTTACAAGACACGCGCTTGGGGTTGATCATCCAAGCGAGCCGGACTCAGCATGAGGGTGTACAGTGTTTAAAGGCCGAAACACTCTATGATCCTTAGGTACACTACTTATAAATAACCCTCAGTTATTTTAATTAGTTTCCAGGATTTATATATTATTCTTATATTATTTAATTATATCCTTTCTTAATATTAGTCAACTGTTTGTTATATTTTGTTATGTTATTTTACACTCTATAAGTTATTTAACCGATAGAGACCTTTATTTTGAAAGGCGGCTTGACGGAAGTGCTCAGAGCCCACTCATGCACGGAGAGCGCGCAATACGGAGAGAGAGAGCGCGCAAAGACGGAGACTGCAGACGGCGTTAGGAACTTGTGAAGTACACTTGTGAAGGAAACTCAGTGAATTCATGCATCAGATTGTTGTTTTATTTTCAGTATTTTGTTTGCTTTGAGTTTGTTGACATAATTTTATGTTGTTTAGGATGAATGTTTGTATTAATTGCGTAATTTTATTGCTGTAAGGTTGATTGTTTTGTTTCATTTTTATGTATAAGATCTCATTACAATTTCCAATATTGTTTTTCCATCTGTTTTAGCTCTTACGGTGTTGTGAAGTCTATAAGGACAATAAACACAAAAGGAAAGACAGTACAACATCAGTGAATGAGTTAAATCCTTTATTCTTCAACCGGGCTGTCACACTACTGAAGAGGTTGTCTTGAACATTTACCTCAGTCTAGCTGATTTAAGGTAGCAGGAAAGAATAATGCAGGGCATGACACTTCTACCAGACCTCCCTCCTAGAAGTTTTACATGATGGTTATTTAAATTATTTTAAAAATTATACTCATCTAGTGCTTCTCCAAATATGTCTGGCAAGACTATACAGTATTCTCAAAATGTTTTCACTAATAAAAAGCTCTATTTAACGTTTAAAATCAGCTTTCTTGACAGCTAATTCAAAATGCGGATTCCTCTGTCAATGAAATTTCTGGATATTTAAGTGTATTTTTCATAGTTTGAACTAAATTTTCTGATCCCTGTTGCCTAAATGTTCTGTTGGTAATATTAGTTTGCTTATGTTAGCATACTAATGTTAATATTTCTCAACTAATCTATTATACATTTCTATTGAAGACTATATCGTAACCCTAACCCCAACCCTAACCCAACCCCTACCCCTACCCCTACCCCTAACCCTAATCCTTACCCCTACTCTTACCGCTACCCCTAACCCTACCCCTACCCCTACCCCTAACCTAACCCTAACCTAGCACTAATCCATACTCTTATCCTAACCTTCATGGAATGACGGGCAGGAAATAGCCTTGGATAATTTCTGATTGTTCAGTGGTAGAGTGATAGGCTTTGGATCGGGGGACCCAGGTTCGACTCCCGATCATTGCAGGGTTGTTTTGTCTATTGTTTTATAAAAGGACAGAAACTAGCCCTGAACCAATTCACACTCTAATCCTAACCCTCATTGAATGAAAGGAACGAAATAGCCATCACTTAAGGAGACAGATTTGTGTGTGGCTGGTTGGATCAGTGGTAGCGTGATAGACTTAGGACGAGGGGACTCAGGTTCGTGTCCCGATCATTGCGGGGTTGTGTTTTCTATTGTTTTAAAAAAGTTCTTTCTGTGGTCACCATGGACGAGGTGACTAGGACAAGGTATGGGGTGCATGAAAGAGACAATGGACTTTTGGGCAAAGGTTTGTGACATCTGACGGTTATCCCAGAAAGGATGATGTCTGTTCAGTTTTAAAATGCATGAACTTTGAAGAGGGGTGGACTGGTAGAAGCTTGGTGTTCAGAAATGTGCATCCGCCAGTCTCATGCTCTCGGCCAAAAAGGGATGAGCAGGAGGTTTTAAGCTTGATATTGGGCTTCAGACAAGCCTTTTTTCAGGTGACCTGGATACCTTGCGGTGTTAACAAAGGGTCACTTGCACGGTGAGTATCCAGCCTTCCTGGGTCCATTTGGACAGCACGCAGGGTAGGTGGCCTGGGGCTAACAGGCCTTAATTGGAGCCCAGTCTTCTATGGGGACGGTTCATTTGCTCAGTACATTGGTTGCACCAGGTGCGGGGTGGGAGGATATAGAGTGGGTTATGGCTAGTGGAAGATTCAAGTTCAGGATTTTCTTGCCTTGGTTTGTAAAGTGGGCTCAGACAGCCGGGGTTGTTTGTCGTATAAAGCAGGTGATCAAGAGTTATTGGGATCCCAACTGTAGCCTGGTGAAGGTCGCATTAGCCGATTAACTATGAGACACACGCCGAGTTCCGATCACCCTGGGCGGGTCGCCCGCGGAGGAGGGTGTGTAGTTTTTAAAGAACTGAAATCCCTGATGATCCTAGAGTACGCTATTGATAATATGTCTTAAAATTTATGGTTAGAGGAATGAAACGTCTAAGGTTCAAACCTAAGGTCTGAACCTGGTTGTGCTCTGTCCGACCATCCACTGACCACTAAAGACCGATCCAGGCCAGGACAAGTTCAGAAGTCCGCACCCCCTCTCATACTTACCTCCGATTATGAGTACGACCTCTTGGCCCCCTCAGAAAACCGATATAGCCATACAATGGCCTCAAATATTTTTGGTTTAAGTGCCCCCCCCCACTTATCTCGAGAACCGGAAGTCGTAGAGTGCTCAAACTTGGTGGGTATACTAATTAGGGGGTTAGGTTTTTTGGTAAAGTACAACAGCTCCCCCCAACCTAGCCCTCGTCTAGGCCAGTTTGGAATAGGGAGACTGAGGAAAGGGGCACGGGTCCATGCTTGTCAGACTATACCATATTGTGTGAGATCATCTCCAGTCTAAGAGCTGCACTTGTCTAAGCATTGGGCCTAAAGAAGTGAAAGTTAGGCTTCTGAACGCTGGGTCTGTGATGGTAAAGTTTAGGCTGTGGTTTCATTCACCCTTAAGTTTCACTGTGCTCTGTACTCGTATGCCAAGTTAGGAACGAATGAGATCCAGAAGTTGAAACCTAGTTCAACATCGGTAAATGCACTGTCCTTCTTATACTCCTGATGGCCACCTGTTTTCACCATCTGAGCAGAGCCCCAGAGCCCAGGCCCACAACATCCTCCCAATAAAATGAGATTTCAAATTAATATGCTGTTATATTCATTATTTATAATAAAATAAATATAATTATATTTATATAGGTTTCAAGCTACCAGTGGTAGAACAGGTAGGTTTAGGTGTAGTGTGGTTCTCCTGGTTAGGGTTTAGAGTTAGGGGAATGAAACGTCCAAGGTTCAAACCTAAGGTCTGAACCTGGTTGTGCTCGGTCCATTCGTCCACTGACCACTAAACGCCGATCCAAGCCAGGCCAAGCTCACAGACACGCACCCCCGAGTAGTCCAGGGTTAGAGTGGTTAGGTTAAGGGCCGTGATGTCACCGTGGTTACTGTTGGGTAAGTTTAGGGACAGGGCGGGTATAGCCACAGGGGTTACTGACGGGTAGGTTTAGGGCCAGGGTGGGTATAGCCACAGGGGTTACTGACGGGTAGGTTTAGGGCCAGGGTGGGTATAGCCATAGGGGTTACTAACGGTTAAGTTTAGGGTTGTGGTGTGTTTGACCATAGAAAAGATGTGTGCAAGTCTAAAAAAGAGAGTCAAAAGGGTAGCAAAATAAAGAGTAGAAAGATAGAAGAAAGAAATCTCAGAATTATGTCTCATTCAGTCCCCTCGGGTGCAGGGTATCCAAACGTTTAATCCATCTACTCTCGGCTCTCAGGCGTTCTTTCAGAGACCATAGTGGATTGGTTTGGAGCCCTGTGATTCGGAGGGAGTCGAGGCCATGAGCCAAAAAATGTTTAACCAGGAGCCTGCGTTTTTCTATTTTGTGTACTATATTGTGTGCGTGTTGGTATGCTCTCACTCTCAGTTCATTCTTGGTCTGGCCGACATACTGCTTTCGACATTTGAGACAGTATATGAGATAAATACAATTTACACTCTCATGTGACAGAGAACGAGACAACTTGAAAACCTGGCCATTAAATCTGTTCTTGACCCATCTCGATGGGATGAAATATTTGCACTTGCCTATCCGGCCTTTAGGCGAAGGAGTCGGGAGTTTGCTCTGTACTAAAACATCTAAGATATTTTTGTTCCTCCTATAGGCCGCGATAGGTTTATGGTGTTGTAGAAAATTTGTGGAAGTCAAGAACCGAGTAAAATTAGATTTAATGGCCTGGTTGAGCTGTGTACTGAAGCACGAGTAATGTGTCACCAAAGGTATAATTTTATTCCTGTTTGTCGTGTCCGGGGCAGGCAGAGATTTAGGTGTGTCAAAAGATTTAAGTATATTTCTCAAGAAAGAGCGTGAGTATCCGCGTTGTCTCAAGGCCTTAAAAAGAGTGTTTGTTGCTGTAAAGAAAAATGTCTGTTCTGTGCAAATGCGTTTAAATCTGAGTAATTGTGACTTCACAATCCCCCTGAAAGTGTGTTTAGGGTGGAAACTGTGTTTATGTAAGAGTGAGTGTGTATCCGTCTCTTTAAAATATACTCTAAAATCCAGCTTTCCTGTGGAGAGGAAGTTGGGGCCCTTATAGGACACGATGTCCAGGAAATTGACCTCAGAATCATTAACTGTGAATTTGATCTTTATTGAGGTTTGGTGTGTATTCAGATGTTCAGTAAAAGTGACAAAATCAGCCATCGAGTGAGTCCAGACACCCCAGATGTCGTCCAGAAACCTATAATAGGCAAATGGTTTTTTCTCTGCTGAGGCTAAAGCAGACTCTTCCCAGTCCGCCATAAATATATTGGCGTACGAGGGGGCAAACCTTTTGCCCATTGCAGTGCCTTTTATTTGAAGATAAAATTTGGAGTCGAATTCGAAATCGTTTTTAGTTAAGTTAATCTCAAGCAGTTTTAAAATGTAATCATCAGGTCTTTTAGAATCAGGAAATTTTTTCATGAACTTCTTGACTGCCTCAAGGCCAACTTCTGTCTCAATGTTAGTATATAAACTATCGATATCAATTGTAAAGAGAATGGCGCTTGGAGGAATTTTTAATCTGCCAATTTTGGAAATAAAATCATATGTGTCTTTTAGATAACTGGGGTGTCTGATAGAAAGAGGGTTGAGAAAGTGCTCTAGATACTCAGCAACATAGTAAGTTTCACTGTTACAATCCGAGACGATAGGTCTTCCTGGAGGTATCTGAAAGGGGATACTCCAGCCCTTGGGTTAGGGTTAGGGTTAGGGTTAGTTAGGGTTAGGGGAATGAAACGTCCAAGGTTCAAACCTAAGGTCTGAACCTGGTTGTGCTCGGTCCATTCGTCCACTGACCACTAAACGCCGATCCAAGCCAGGCCAGGCTCACAGACACGCACCCCCCGAGTAGTCCAGGGTTAGAGTGGTTAGGTTAAGGGCCGTGATGTCACCGTGGTTACTGTTGGGTAAGTTTAGGGACAGGGCGGGTATAGCCACAGGGGTTACTGACGGGTAGGTTTAGGGCTAGAGTTAGGGTTAGAGTTAGGGTTAGGGTTAGGGTTAGGGTTAGGGTTAGAGTTAGAGTTAGAGTTAGGTTAGAGTTAGGGTTAGGGTTAGGGTTAGGGTTAGGGTTAGTTAGGGTTAGAGTTAGGGTTAGGGTTAGGTTAGGTTAGGGTTAGGGTTAGGGTTAGGTTAGGGTTAGAGTTAGGGTTAGGGTTAGACTTAGAGTTAGGTTATAGGGATAAATGCGAAGATTGATCACCTTTGAATTGATCGACCCCCCATATCTTGTGATCCGTATCTGCTAGAGAGCTGAAACGTGGTTTATCATACTCCTTGGCCCCTCCCCAGTCGATTGCACTTGGTTTCGTCGGTCTAGCGCCACCAGGTGCCGAGATATGGAGTTGATCACTTACTTGATTTTCGAATGTATGGGTGGGACTTAGTGTTTTTGGGGCATCATGTATGGTGCGAATCGTTCATTTATTTGCAATACGATAAGTGCTCTATTTCAGAAATGACTTTGTGTTTTGTCTTCATTCTTGTTAGAATTAAATTGTCATACTACTGTCTTAAAAAAAAAGATTTTCATGTTATGAATCAAAGTTTTATAGAAATAAAAAAAACAGATATTTGTCTCTTGTCACAATATATTTATGGTATGTAAAAAAGTCTTATTGGAAAAATTATATATCTATATATTTAAATATACATTTAGATACATACATATACAACATTCCCTTTTCACGTGTATATGATTTTAACAGGTTCACACGTTATGTGACATCTACATCTTGTGGTCACACAAAGGTACTGCACTGTCGAGTATCCTTTTTATATGTAGTATTTTTGTAGAATCTAATAAACAGAATATACAATATATATAATATAAATCTATCAATGTATTTCTCACGTGTTCACTACCTCTTTTTGTGAAAACCAACCGAAAAAATAAATTATTTACAGTCACACCAAAGAAGACTCCCCCACTGTGATTGAATTTATTATTTTTATTCTGTTCTATTTGAAAATGTATAAGTATTTTATTTCAGAAATGACTTTGTTTTTAAATATTCACTCTAGGGCAAATGCCTGAAGGTGAGGAGACTGGTGTGTAGGTTTTTCTCGTGCTTTTACACAGATAAAATAATAATAAAGATAATAATGATTCTTACAAATGAATGAATCAATGCACAATTAAATTAAACTGGAGAAAGTTTTATTTGAATTTAAATGTATTTACAATAGCATTGATAAAAAATAAACTCATCTTGATAAATCACACTTAACTGATGTATAATACATATGTGTATATGCATATGTGCATGTATATTTGTGTATGTATGTATATGGTTTTCACAGGTTCTCATGTCTTTAGGGGTTTAGGGTCTTTGAGGGGCTCGTCCCGATCGCGACGTAAGTGGTCCGGCGTCTCTGTCATGTTCCACTTCAAAATGAGCCCTGTTGAGTTTTGGCACAAGTGGCGCGAGTGAGGCATCACATATGGTTCGGTGCCTATACCCGGGGCCTTGTGGGTCCCACGGAGACCAGAGCGGGCCCAGGTAGGGTGTCGGGGGGCGGGCTTTGGATCGCGGGCGGTCCCGTCTCTCTAACACCACCAGGAGCCGAGTTACAGGGTCGATCCCACCAATAGCCCTATAAGCGTTAGGGTTAGGGTTAGGGTTTGTGTTAGGTTATAGGGATAAATGCGAAGATTGATCACCTTTGAATTGATCGACCCCCCATATCTTGTGATCCGTATCTGCTAGAGAGCTGAAACGTGGTTTATCATACTCCTTGGCCCCTCCCCAGTCGATTGCACTTGGTTTCGTCGGTCTAGCGCCACCAGGTGCCGAGATATGGAGTTGATCACTTACTTGATTTTCGAATGTATGGGTGGGACTTAGTGTTTTTGGGGCATCATGTATGGTGCGAATCGTTCATTTATTTGCAATACGATAAGTGCTCTATTTCAGAAATGACTTTGTGTTTTGTCTTCATTCTTGTTAGAATTAAATTGTCATACTACTGTCTTAAAAAAAAAGATTTTCATGTTATGAATCAAAGTTTTATAGAAATAAAAAAAACAGATATTTGTCTCTTGTCACAATATATTTATGGTATGTAAAAAAGTCTTATTGGAAAAATTATATATCTATATATTTAAATATACATTTAGATACATACATATACAACATTCCCTTTTCACGTGTATATGATTTTAACAGGTTCACACGTTATGTGACATCTACATCTTGTGGTCACACAAAGGTACTGCACTGTCGAGTATCCTTTTTATATGTAGTATTTTTGTAGAATCTAATAAACAGAATATACAATATATATAATATAAATCTATCAATGTATTTCTCACGTGTTCACTACCTCTTTTTGTGAAAACCAACCGAAAAAATAAATTATTTACAGTCACACCAAAGAAGACTCCCCCACTGTGATTGAATTTATTATTTTTATTCTGTTCTATTTGAAAATGTATAAGTATTTTATTTCAGAAATGACTTTGTTTTTAAATATTCACTCTAGGGCAAATGCCTGAAGGTGAGGAGACTGGTGTGTAGGTTTTTCTCGTGCTTTTACACAGATAAAATAATAATAAAGATAATAATGATTCTTACAAATGAATGAATCAATGCACAATTAAATTAAACTGGAGAAAGTTTTATTTGAATTTAAATGTATTTACAATAGCATTGATAAAAAATAAACTCATCTTGATAAATCACACTTAACTGATGTATAATACATATGTGTATATGCATATGTGCATGTATATTTGTGTATGTATGTATATGGTTTTCACAGGTTCTCATGTCTTTAGGGGTTTAGGGTCTTTGAGGGGCTCGTCCCGATCGCGACGTAAGTGGTCCGGCGTCTCTGTCATGTTCCACTTCAAAATGAGCCCTGTTGAGTTTTGGCACAAGTGGCGCGAGTGAGGCATCACATATGGTTCGGTGCCTATACCCGGGGCCTTGTGGGTCCCACGGAGACCAGAGCGGGCCCAGGTAGGGTGTCGGGGGGCGGGCTTTGGATCGCGGGCGGTCCCGTCTCTCTAACACCACCAGGAGCCGAGTTACAGGGTCGATCCCACCAATAGCCCTATAAGCGTTAGGGTTAGGGTTAGGGTTAGGGTTAGGGTTAGGGTTAGGGTTAGGTTAGGGTTAGGTTAGGGTTAGAGTTAGGGTTAGGGTTAGGGTTAGAGTTAGGGTTAGGGTTAGGGTTAGGGTTAGGGTTAGGTTAGAGTTAGAGTTAGAGTTAGAGTTAGGGTTAGGGTTAGGTTAGGTTAGGGTTAGGTTAGAGTTAGGGTTAGGGTTAGGGTTAGGGTTAGAGTTAGGGTTAGAGTTAGGTTAGGGTTAGGTTATAGGGATAAATGCGAAGATTGATCACCTTTGAATTGATCGACCCCCCATATCTTGTGATCCGTATCTGCTAGAGAGCTGAAACGTGGTTTATCATACTCCTTGGCCCCTCCCCAGTCGATTGCACTTGGTTTCGTCGGTCTAGCGCCACCAGGTGCCGAGATATGGAGTTGATCACTTACTTGATTTTCGAATGTATGGGTGGGACTTAGTGTTTTTGGGGCATCATGTATGGTGCGAATCGTTCATTTATTTGCAATACGATAAGTGCTCTATTTCAGAAATGACTTTGTGTTTTGTCTTCATTCTTGTTAGAATTAAATTGTCATACTACTGTCTTAAAAAAAAAGATTTTCATGTTATGAATCAAAGTTTTATAGAAATAAAAAAAACAGATATTTGTCTCTTGTCACAATATATTTATGGTATGTAAAAAAGTCTTATTGGAAAAATTATATATCTATATATTTAAATATACATTTAGATACATACATATACAACATTCCCTTTTCACGTGTATATGATTTTAACAGGTTCACACGTTATGTGACATCTACATCTTGTGGTCACACAAAGGTACTGCACTGTCGAGTATCCTTTTTATATGTAGTATTTTTGTAGAATCTAATAAACAGAATATACAATATATATAATATAAATCTATCAATGTATTTCTCACGTGTTCACTACCTCTTTTTGTGAAAACCAACCGAAAAAATAAATTATTTACAGTCACACCAAAGAAGACTCCCCCACTGTGATTGAATTTATTATTTTTATTCTGTTCTATTTGAAAATGTATAAGTATTTTATTTCAGAAATGACTTTGTTTTTAAATATTCACTCTAGGGCAAATGCCTGAAGGTGAGGAGACTGGTGTGTAGGTTTTTCTCGTGCTTTTACACAGATAAAATAATAATAAAGATAATAATGATTCTTACAAATGAATGAATCAATGCACAATTAAATTAAACTGGAGAAAGTTTTATTTGAATTTAAATGTATTTACAATAGCATTGATAAAAAATAAACTCATCTTGATAAATCACACTTAACTGATGTATAATACATATGTGTATATGCATATGTGCATGTATATTTGTGTATGTATGTATATGGTTTTCACAGGTTCTCATGTCTTTAGGGGTTTAGGGTCTTTGAGGGGCTCGTCCCGATCGCGACGTAAGTGGTCCGGCGTCTCTGTCATGTTCCACTTCAAAATGAGCCCTGTTGAGTTTTGGCACAAGTGGCGCGAGTGAGGCATCACATATGGTTCGGTGCCTATACCCGGGGCCTTGTGGGTCCCACGGAGACCAGAGCGGGCCCAGGTAGGGTGTCGGGGGGCGGGCTTTGGATCGCGGGCGGTCCCGTCTCTCTAACACCACCAGGAGCCGAGTTACAGGGTCGATCCCACCAATAGCCCTATAAGCGTTAGGGTTAGGGTTAGGGTTTGTGTTAGGTTATAGGGATAAATGCGAAGATTGATCACCTTTGAATTGATCGACCCCCCATATCTTGTGATCCGTATCTGCTAGAGAGCTGAAACGTGGTTTATCATACTCCTTGGCCCCTCCCCAGTCGATTGCACTTGGTTTCGTCGGTCTAGCGCCACCAGGTGCCGAGATATGGAGTTGATCACTTACTTGATTTTCGAATGTATGGGTGGGACTTAGTGTTTTTGGGGCATCATGTATGGTGCGAATCGTTCATTTATTTGCAATACGATAAGTGCTCTATTTCAGAAATGACTTTGTGTTTTGTCTTCATTCTTGTTAGAATTAAATTGTCATACTACTGTCTTAAAAAAAAAGATTTTCATGTTATGAATCAAAGTTTTATAGAAATAAAAAAAACAGATATTTGTCTCTTGTCACAATATATTTATGGTATGTAAAAAAGTCTTATTGGAAAAATTATATATCTATATATTTAAATATACATTTAGATACATACATATACAACATTCCCTTTTCACGTGTATATGATTTTAACAGGTTCACACGTTATGTGACATCTACATCTTGTGGTCACACAAAGGTACTGCACTGTCGAGTATCCTTTTTATATGTAGTATTTTTGTAGAATCTAATAAACAGAATATACAATATATATAATATAAATCTATCAATGTATTTCTCACGTGTTCACTACCTCTTTTTGTGAAAACCAACCGAAAAAATAAATTATTTACAGTCACACCAAAGAAGACTCCCCCACTGTGATTGAATTTATTATTTTTATTCTGTTCTATTTGAAAATGTATAAGTATTTTATTTCAGAAATGACTTTGTTTTTAAATATTCACTCTAGGGCAAATGCCTGAAGGTGAGGAGACTGGTGTGTAGGTTTTTCTCGTGCTTTTACACAGATAAAATAATAATAAAGATAATAATGATTCTTACAAATGAATGAATCAATGCACAATTAAATTAAACTGGAGAAAGTTTTATTTGAATTTAAATGTATTTACAATAGCATTGATAAAAAATAAACTCATCTTGATAAATCACACTTAACTGATGTATAATACATATGTGTATATGCATATGTGCATGTATATTTGTGTATGTATGTATATGGTTTTCACAGGTTCTCATGTCTTTAGGGGTTTAGGGTCTTTGAGGGGCTCGTCCCGATCGCGACGTAAGTGGTCCGGCGTCTCTGTCATGTTCCACTTCAAAATGAGCCCTGTTGAGTTTTGGCACAAGTGGCGCGAGTGAGGCATCACATATGGTTCGGTGCCTATACCCGGGGCCTTGTGGGTCCCACGGAGACCAGAGCGGGCCCAGGTAGGGTGTCGGGGGGCGGGCTTTGGATCGCGGGCGGTCCCGTCTCTCTAACACCACCAGGAGCCGAGTTACAGGGTCGATCCCACCAATAGCCCTATAAGCGTTAGGGTTAGGGTTAGGGTTTGTGTTAGGTTATAGGGATAAATGCGAAGATTGATCACCTTTGAATTGATCGACCCCCCATATCTTGTGATCCGTATCTGCTAGAGAGCTGAAACGTGGTTTATCATACTCCTTGGCCCCTCCCCAGTCGATTGCACTTGGTTTCGTCGGTCTAGCGCCACCAGGTGCCGAGATATGGAGTTGATCACTTACTTGATTTTCGAATGTATGGGTGGGACTTAGTGTTTTTGGGGCATCATGTATGGTGCGAATCGTTCATTTATTTGCAATACGATAAGTGCTCTATTTCAGAAATGACTTTGTGTTTTGTCTTCATTCTTGTTAGAATTAAATTGTCATACTACTGTCTTAAAAAAAAAGATTTTCATGTTATGAATCAAAGTTTTATAGAAATAAAAAAAACAGATATTTGTCTCTTGTCACAATATATTTATGGTATGTAAAAAAGTCTTATTGGAAAAATTATATATCTATATATTTAAATATACATTTAGATACATACATATACAACATTCCCTTTTCACGTGTATATGATTTTAACAGGTTCACACGTTATGTGACATCTACATCTTGTGGTCACACAAAGGTACTGCACTGTCGAGTATCCTTTTTATATGTAGTATTTTTGTAGAATCTAATAAACAGAATATACAATATATATAATATAAATCTATCAATGTATTTCTCACGTGTTCACTACCTCTTTTTGTGAAAACCAACCGAAAAAATAAATTATTTACAGTCACACCAAAGAAGACTCCCCCACTGTGATTGAATTTATTATTTTTATTCTGTTCTATTTGAAAATGTATAAGTATTTTATTTCAGAAATGACTTTGTTTTTAAATATTCACTCTAGGGCAAATGCCTGAAGGTGAGGAGACTGGTGTGTAGGTTTTTCTCGTGCTTTTACACAGA
>NW_026775065.1:0-2000 GCF_963082965.1 Carassius carassius
ATACCGGAAGACTGAACTCTGGAAGTCTGGAAATGGGAATTCGGGAGGTCCTACTTTAAACAGAAGAAGACATTTTGATGCCACACCATTGAAAGACGACCAGGGAACACAGCATTACTGAGAGTCACAATGGAAAACTCGAAAAAGATAAAGGTCTGATCCGGGACAGCTGGGAGAGTCTGGGGAAGAACAAGGTGCCACATGGAATTGTTATGTTCACGAGGTAATATATCAAGTCTCAATGCATGCTGGCTAAAACTGTTTTGTAGCAAGGGATAGTGCTATTTAATTTAGTCTGCATGTTTATTTAGAAAGTTGCAAGCAGAGCTGTGCAGATCATATACACATACGCTTTTGTGGGACAGATGCATTTGTCCAAAATAGGAATTTAATAAAATAATTGTATTTAGTAATGAATAATGCATTTAAAACAATAAACAATTTTTTTAAGTAAATACATTTTTAGAATTTTTAAGCAAATAAATAGCACTTAATCATGCAATAACTGAAAATATATGAACAATGCATTTAAAATAATGAACTATTTTTAAAGTAAATACATTTTTAGAATTTTTAAGCAAATAAATAGCACTTAATCATCAAATAATTGACAATATATGAACAATGCATTTAAAATAATGAACTATTTTTAAAGTAAATACATTTTTTGAATTTTTAAGCAAATAAATAGTTCTTAGTCATGCGATAATTGACAATTAAAATGGAGTGTCCTTGCATTCCATGACAACAGATTGTACTCATCATGAAGGTATAGTAATTTAATAAACAAACTAAAGCGTGATGTCTTTAAATCCATCAAAAACTCTCCATCAGTCTGCCACTCTCTGTTTCTCTAACTGTAGCTCAGTAAGGGGCTTGACTTGTTGCTTGGCGACAGGGAGCAGCAAGATCATTTTCATCAGAATCACCTTCTAAAAAGAAAGATGCTACCAAGTATCACTTTCCTGAGTATTGCTTTTCAAACAGTATAAAGGATAAAAGTAGCTTTATTTGAAAGAAATGACATTTAAGCTACAAAGGAAAAAGGATGTGCATTGTTCTGTTAATCACCAAATTGCTTAAATTACCTAATTTAATTGTCCTTCTTGTTAAGGAAATGTGAAATAAGCAATTATGGTTGAAGATCCATGTCAATGAACTGCTTTGTAGTGCCTCCTGATTAAATGTAACATTTTTTGTTAGGTTATTTGAGCTGGATCCAGCACTTCTTACTCTCTTCAGCTACAGCACAAACTGTGGGGATGCACCTGAATGTCTCTCCAGCCCAGAGTTCCTCGAGCACGTCACCAAGGTGAGGCCAGAGGTCAACTGTACAACTGGTGAAGTAAAAGTGCAGGAACCTTCTTTTGGGCAGTTTCTCAATACATTTTCTTATGCGATCTTGTGTCCTTGTGTTTTCGCTCTACATCATTATTAACCGCCAATGTTCAATTCTAATTTTCCCCAAATGTTTCAATTATTGTGCATTAAATTGTGGTACTACTTAAAATGTGTTGGGGCGGTCAGTTGAGCAACAAGCATATGCATCATATGCAAAATATGCTTTGACTGGCCAAGGAGCTCTTAAAGAGGCTATATGACTGACAGGTAAAGCAACCAATCAAGTTTTGTTTTGTGCCATACAATGTTTAGCGGTGTGAAAATGTCCCGACAATAACAGCTCCTTTTGTAAAACTCTTGGACATATTTGAAAGAGTCTATGCCGCAAACTTTACATATTTCATATACTTTTGCAAATGTAGCATTTAGTTGATCCTGATAAGCATTGATTGTCACAGTTGTAAACAAAATGCCTTTGTTCCTCCATGTGGGGGTTTGGAGTCACGGCGTCTTTGTTTCCAGGCAGAACACGTCTCATGGAAACTCTGTAGAATTCAACCAATCAGATGGTGGACGTGACAAGACAAGGCAGGACCAGTCTTCATGAGAGTGCAAGGCTGTTCTTTGCATTCGTAGAACTTAGAAACAATCTTGGTGTG
>NW_026775066.1:0-7500 GCF_963082965.1 Carassius carassius
GAGAGAGAGAGAGAGAGAGAGAGAGAGAGAGAGAGAGAGAGAGAGAGAGAGAGAGGGAGAGAGGGAGAGAAGGCCCACAGCCGTTTTATATAGCCATCTAATTACAGCATTCACTCACACGCTACACACACACACACAGCTGGGTGGATCAAGAGCATCTAATGTTCCCTGCAGAAGAAAGTGTGGTTTTGAGGGTAAGCAGTGAGTCTATATATATATATATATATATATATATATATATATATATATATATATATATATATATATATAATACACACATATAAATATAAAAAAATATATATATATATATAGATTTATACATCATCACAATATTTGTCTGAGATACAACTATTTGAAAATCTGGAATCTGAGGGAGCAAAAAAATATAAATATTGAGAAAATAATCTTTAAAGTTGTTCAAATGAAGCTCTTAGCAATGCATATTACTAATCAAAAACTAAGTTTTGATATATTTACAGTAGGACATTTACAAAATATCTTCAAGGAACATGATCTTTACTTAATTCCTAATGATTTTTGTCATAAAAGAGCAATGTATAAGTGTGACCCATACAGTGTATTGTTGTGTATTTCTACAGATACACCTGTGTTACTGATGACTGCTTCTGTGCTGCAGGGACACTGATACACATGCCTTGTGAAAGTATTCATACCCCTTCATTTCTAATTTTTTACACATTTTGTTATGAAGCAGCCTTATTATTTATACAGATTTATATTGAGTAAAAATGCACAAATCTACATAAATCAATCTACTGTTCCAGATGATTCATGCAGATTATTTGGTACCAAGTCTTGCTAAATGTATTTTTATTTTCTGTTCTCATGTCAGATGTATGTAATTTACACTCAATTCACCATAGTGACAAAGCTTTGTAAATTTATTAAAAATAAAAAAACTGAAATAAGTGCATTGCCTTTACAAGTCTTTTAGGGAGTGACTGCATGTATGGACTGCATGCATGGTTCAGACGCACATCTCCAGGTTTCTCCAGAAATATTTGACTGGGTTCAATCCCAGCTGAGTCTGGATCACTCAGGGACATTCACAGAGCCGTCTATAAGTCACTCTTGCTGTGTGTTTAGGTCACTGTCCTGTAGGGAGGTGCACCTTCTGAATGTCTGGACATGATGCTTAGAAGTGAGCTTCACCAGACCAGAGACTCTTGTTTCTCACAGTCAGGGTCCTTTAGGTGCTGTTTTCATGTGTCTTCACTGAGGAGAGGATTGAGTTTGGCCTCACCACCATAAAGACTAGATCGGTGAAGTGCTGCAGTGATGTTTGTGCTTCTGTAGGTCTCTCGTCTCTCCACATATGATCATGGAGTTCAACTACAGGGACCATCAGCTTCTTGGTCACCGCTCAACCAAAGCCTTCTCCATTGCTCAGTTTGGTCAGGAGACCAGCTCTAGAAAGAGTCCTGGTGATTTCACACTTCTCCTGTTAAAGGAAACAGAGACTGCATGCTTCTGTGACCCTTCAAGGAAGCAGAATGCTTCTCTGAACTCTCCTCCAGATGTGTGGCTCGGTTTCTACAGGCAGTTCTTTTGACCACAGCGCTCAATTCTGGCTCTGATATGCATTATCAGCGGTTAGACCTTTTATTAAGACATGTGTCTTTCCAGATCACACTCATTCAATTGAATTTGCCACAGGTTAACTTCACCTGAAGTGCAGTAACATCTATGAGTGATATGAATGCTCCTGAGCTGAAGTTCAGCTGTCCCAGATAATGGAATCAATGGAACAATTTTCGTTTTTTAATTTTAATAAATATGCAAAGTTTTTTGCTATACCATTATGGTGTACGGAGTGCAGATCAATGTGGTAAAAAAGTCATTTAAAGCAGTTTAAAATAGGGCAGCAACATAAAAAACAAAACAAAAAAAACAATAACAATAAAAAAAAGGTGATCAATGAGTGTTTTTCTGCAGTTTTCAGACATGTGTTCTCAGAGGAAGCTTGCTCACCTCCAGACGTCGCTGCCTTTGGAGAAGGTGGAGGATTTGATGACCTCCGGGGCCATCCAGGCGTAGGTTCCTGCGGTGCTCATCTTCGTCGTATTGTGCCACTCACGCGCCAGACCGAAATCTGTGATCTTCAGGGTTTTACCCTCGATGCTGTCCTGCTCCACAGGCTCTGCCAGCAGAACTGACACACACACACACACACACAGATGTCAGAAATACTGTGATGATGTTTTCCCTCCAAAAACAATGTGCATCATACAAACACAGACCACACAATGACAGCAGGACACACACACACACACACCTATATATAATATATATATATAAACAAACAAAATATCTTTCACATCCTCCTCTAAACAATCACACTATACTATACTAAAAACAAACATGCCCCTTTTAGACTTGCACTCTATTCATATACTTACTGATTGTTTTCATAAAAAAACAAATAACACTAGCTTGCTCTATTCTTTATCTATTCTATCTGTTTTCTTTTTATATAATTAATCATATTTGAAAACCTTGCGTCGTGTACTGTGTTAAACTAACAGACACTTGTTATAGCTCGTGTGTATCATTGTTCTTTTGATTGCTTCTATTGTCCTCATTTGTACGTCTCTTTGGATAAAAGCGTCTGTTAAAGGACTAAATGTAAATGAAGGTGATTTGTGAGGTCAGACTGTGTGATTGTTCAGAGCACAAACAGGTTTCCAGTGTGTGTGTGTGTGTGTGTGTGTGCAGAAACACTTCAGTGTCCAGCTGAGAACCAGCAGTGCTGAAACACACTGAAGCTGGCATCCTACCACCGATCACGCTTCAGTCCACCGGGCTCTTCTCCTTCTCTTCACATGTGTCATGGTGAGTTCTTCTTGAGTTCTCACATGTGTCATGTGACTCCGCTTCGTCCACGGTGAGATCCTGTGATCCACAGCGTGAAGTTGATGTATTTCCTCAGTGATCAGCATGGATCAGCTCAAGGCATGACCAAGCAGATATCATCCTCTTTTAGAAGAACAAACTAAGCAGTTTCACTTTCACAGTGAAACACTCAGCGTCTCCATGACATGACGGCGGCGGGAACAGAGAGAATTAAAGTTACGCCTTCTTTCTTTGCCTGAACATTTGGGCAGCGTTATACAAATCTTCCCACACAGTGATGTAGAGATGTGTTTAAACGAGGTGTTTAGGGCGATGTGGACGAGTCTTAACTTTGATAAAGAATATTTAGACTTTAGTCTTTGTAACTTCACAGATCTTCTTTATGCACCAAGAGCTTGTTACACTCCAAAGAGAAAGGAACAACTGAAATCACATGAAAAAAATGTAATATGTACACAGTTTGGATTAAATGAAAGTACAGTCAGATTTTTGAGTTAGCATGTTTTTGTGTTTTGCTTTGGTACCTAAATGGGTCGAGAGAACGTGGTATAGGTACCAGATACTGAAAGTTTAGTACCGTGGCAACACTATATCAGACATTTTAAAAATACACGAAGAACAAGAGATCTGCCTGTCTCTTTCTCAGTAGGAAGACAGTTTGTGTGTGTGTGTGTGTGTGTGTGTGAGAGAGAGAGAGACGTCAAAGCTGTTGAAAAAGGCTGCAGAAGAGAGAGAGCTTTGTCTGTACAAACACACACACATACACACACAGAGTCAGCAGACCTTAAACTTGTCAGTTTCTGAAGTGGTAAATATTTAGACACACACACACACACACACACATACACACACATACACACACACACACATCTGTGTTCTGGATGATAATGGAAATGTGGAACAAAATTGCAGAACAAGAAGAAGTGAAACTGAGGCTCAGCCTTCAATCCAGATAGAAGAATCCGTCTGTCTCTTTGCCACCGACCGCATTTACAAACACACCCACACACACACACACCCACACACACACACACACACGCGCCTTTGTGGTGGTAAGGCTGGTTTCCGTCGATCTGCTCTCTACAGGAAGTGACGCAAATGAAATCGACACACTTCAAAATAAAAAACGACAGCATCTTGTAACCCACAGGAGAGTTTCTTAAGTTCACTTCAAGACGTTTTTCAAGAATACACTTCACTGTGGAGTCTCTCCTAAACCATCACTCACTAACAACACCTCATCAGAGATCCTGTCAGAACTACTAGAGACATTGGGTCAACCACGGCATGCATTCCTGAACACTGACATGTATTCATTTACAATCTGCTTTTATCCAAAGATATTTACAAATGAGAAACAAAAGCAATTCATCACAGAGCAGCAAGAGATCGAACAGAAGAGCCAAAGTCATCATGGGCACAGACTAATTACATAGATAAAAATGTTTAGCAAACATGCACAGACATAAAGACAGACATTATTCTCATGTGCATGAATGTAAATGGTGAAGGAATCTTCCTGTGCTGATCAGTATATTTTAAGTGTTTCTGTGTTGTTGAGCAGATCTAGAGTAAACACTCTCACAGGAAAGCCTCATAAATCAGACCCAGAATACAAAGAGAAGCATTCATACTGAGATTTCCACACAGAAATGATTCTGTAAAATCAGCACGTCTGAGTCTTGCTCTCTGCAC
Organism: Carassius carassius; assembly: GCF_963082965.1. Taxonomy (NCBI): domain Eukaryota; kingdom Metazoa; phylum Chordata; class Actinopteri; order Cypriniformes; family Cyprinidae; genus Carassius; species Carassius carassius. Next base: position 4,570 of record NW_026775066.1, read on the forward strand.
TTCCTGTATTGCAGTATCAGAGATTGAGCCGAAGAGCTCAAGCATCATCTGACATCCTTATACACCTCCAAAACACACAGTCAGAGTAATTCAAGAGAAGACAGCGCTTCAGTTCAGAGCAAACGCAGCCCAACCTGAAGCTGCTGAGCAGCGTTTGGATGAATATGTAAATATATGCACTTTCCTCTTAATAACAAAATAAACAACAAAAGCTGACAGCGGTGAGAAAGCAGCAGTTCAGAAAGCATCTGATTACAGCGATCTGGATAAAGTCCAGTCACATCACGTTTATTTTTACAGTACTTTATGGAACAGACAGCCTTAAATCAAGCCGCTTTACCAGAGTCAGTGTGGCTTTCGGTTAGAATTATAACTTGATTTTCTGTTATAACGCAGCTCTCCAGTGTGGAGCTATAGCTGATTTTGAAATATTTTTACTATGTAAAATAATTGCTTTCAATTTTATATCTGTTAAAGTGTAATTTATTTCTGTGATGCTCCGCTGTATTTTCAGCATCATTCCTCCAGTCTTCAGTGTCACATGATCTTCAGAAATCAGAATAATATTATACATTTTGTTCAGGATTCTTCGATGGATAGAAAGATTCAAAGATCAGCATTTATCTGAAATAAAAAGCTTTTTGTAACATTGTACACTATACCATTAAAAAGCTTTTAATTTTTAATTTTAAAAGTTTTAATTTGATCAAAAGTTAAGATTTCACATTTCTTGTTTGTATGAAGACTAAATACAAATACAAAGGTGAAAATGTATTTATTTGTGCCATTTTTTCACCCTAAAATATTGTATAGTTTTACAGGAGTAGGTTTCATGGACTCGGCAAATTAATTGTCCATAAGTGTGTAGGTACAGACATCTGTTGTGGCTGTTCTTTGCTGTTTTTTTTAATGGTGTTTATATCGATATTGGAATTATATTGTATCGACAGAAATTAAGAAATTTTGGCCATATCATCCAGCCCTAACTTATAAGACATGTTTATCAGCAGGAAAATATGATTTCATTAAAGTGATGGTTTGGTTTGCAGAGATCAAAGCTTGGTCTGGCTCAGTACTGTTTTGATTATCATAACCCTATAAGGTACTTTAAGAGAGATTATGTAATGAATAAAACAATTTATCCAAAAATAAAGCATCTTAATCACAAACCTTTATTTTGTTTCTAATCCATATCTAATCCAGATTTACAAAAGTTCTGCAGAATGACATGTCACTCATTTTTTCATATAGATAATTAAATGGAGAATGAGAATTTCTCATTTTGTTTGCCAAATGTATTTATTTGTATAAATTAATTGTATAATAATTGTAATTACATAATATGCTTTTCAAAAGCTGAAGTGATTACATTAATTTGTTAGAATGTATAACTCAATATTTTAACTAAAAGCTGAATAATCAAAGTCTACCTAAATCAAAATGCAAGTAAATTGGTTGTCAAATGACCATTTTTGTGTCCTGCTGAGTATTTAACAGATCAAATCACACTCTTTATTACCAGTGTTCAGTGTTCAGTAAAAATAGCAGCAGTGCAAGAAGACTGTAAACGTGTCTCTCATCTCTCATGTGCTTCAGTGTGAGTCTCTGCACATCTGCTCTGCTCTGAAATCACTCTGTAATTACTCTGAGCTTTCTTCAGGAATGCGACCGTCTTCACCACATGCTGGATGCCACGGCGACACCGGCCGATGGTAACCACGGTGACCGGCTGTGTTTGTTTGGATGCAGAGGCTGTTTACTGTGTGAGAGGCGGCTCCCAGAACTCATCTCAGCAAAAGCCGGCGATCACATGATCAATCAGCTAACCTACTCACAGCCGCCTGTCTGTCTGTGTGTGTGTGTGTGTGTGTGCTGAGGTTGCCAGTGACTCCTGTACATCCTACAAGACAAAGACTTGTTCTTATGAGGGAAAAACCCCCAGTGCAGCAGAATCCAGGCCACACCAGACAGAGACATACACTCTCTCACATTTCAGACAGTCAGAAACCACTACAGAGATTTCACCCAGAACCTGCTGACAATCACATAGCAACCCCCAAACCACACAGTAACCTCCTAGCAACCCCACCAGCAACCCCCAAACCACATAGCAATGCCCTAGCAACCCCCAAACCACATAGTAACGTCCTGGCAACCCCACCAGCAACCCCCAAACAACATAGCAATGCCCCAGCAACACCCAAACCACATAACAATACCCCAGCAACCCCCAAACCACATAGCAACACCCTAGCAACCCCCAAACCACATAGCAATGCCCCAGCAACACCCCAACCACATAACAATACCCCAGCAACCCCCAAACCACATAGCAACGCCCCAGCAACCCCCAAACAACATAGCAATGCCCCAGCAACCCCCAAACAACATAGCAACGCCCTAGCAACACCCAAACCACATAGCAACGCCCTAGCAACCCCGAAACCACATAGCAATGCCCCACCAACCCCCCAAACCACATAGCAAAGCCCTAGCAACCCCCAAACCACATAATACCCCAGCAACCCCCAAACACATAGCAACGCCCTAGCAACCCCCAAAACCCATAGCAACGCCCTAGCAACACCCAGACCACATAATACCCCAGCAACCCCCAGACCACATAGCAACGCCCCACCAGCCCCCAAACCATATAGCAATGCCCTAGCAACCCCCAAACCACATAGCAACGCCCTAGCAACCCCCAAACCACATAGAAATGCCCTAGCAACCCCCAAACCACATAGCAACGCCCTAGCAACCCCCAAACCACATAGCAATGCCCTAGCAACCCCCAAACCACATAGCAACGCCCTAGCAACCCCCAAACCACATAGCAATGCCCCACCAACCCCCCAAACCACATAGCAATGCCCCACCAACCTCCCAAACCACATAACAAAGCCCCAACAGCCCCCAAACCACATAGCA
>NW_026775066.1:15000-25000 GCF_963082965.1 Carassius carassius
CTAATTATAGAATAAACTTATCACATTAATCTATTTACACTAAACTACCAATTAAAGAAGAAACTGTTCACACTAAACTACTGAAAAAATAAGAAAACTATTGAACTACTGATTAAAGAAACTTTTCACATTTAACTGCTGATTAAAGAAGTGTTCAATATAAACTACTAGTTTATGATGAAACTGTTTATTAAACTACTGATTAAATGAACTTTGTGCTAAACTACTGAATAAAGAAGAAACTCTTTTACATTAAACTACTGATTAAATAAACACTGTGCTAAACTACTGAATAAAGCAGAAACTCTTTTACATTAAACTACTGATTAAATAAACTTTGTGCTAAACTACTGAATAAAGAAGAAACTCTTACATTAAACTACTGATTAAATAAACTTTGTGCTAAACTACTGAATAAAGAAGAAACTCTTACATTAAACTACTGATTAAATAAACTCTTCATGCTAAACTACTGAATAAAGAAACTCTTTTACATTAAACTACTGATTAAATAAACTTTGTGCTAAACTACTGAATAAAGAAGAAACTATTTTACATTAAACTACTGATTAAATAAACTTTGTGCTAAGCTACTGATTAAAGAAACTATTTTACATTAAACTACTGATTAAACTCTTCCTGCTAAACTACTGAATAAAGAAACTCTTTTACATTAAACTACTGATTAAATAAACTTTGTGCTAAACAACTGAATAAAGAAACTCTTTTACATTAAACTACTGATTAAATAAACACTTTGTGCTAAACTACTGAATAAAGAAGAAACTTTTACATTAAACTACTGATTAAATAAACACTTTGTGCTAAACTACTGAATAAAGAAGAAACTTTTACATTAAACTACTGATTAAATAAACTCTTCGTGCTTAACTACTGAAAAAAGAAGAAACTCTTTTACATTAAACTACTGATTAAATAAACTCTTCGTGCTAAACTACTGAATAAAGAAGAAACTCTTTTACATTAAACTACTGATTAAATAAACACTTTGTGCTAAACTACTGAATAAAGAAGAAACTTTTACATTAAACTACTGATTAAATAAACTCTTCGTGCTTAACTACTGAAAAAAGAAGAAACTCTTTTACATTAAACTACTGATTAAATAAACACTGTGCTAAACTACTGAATAAAGAAGAAACTTTTACATTAAACTACTGATTAAATAAACTCTTCGTGCTTAACTACTGAAAAAAGAAGAAACTCTTTTACATTAAACTACTGATTAAATAAACTCTTCGTGCTAAACTACTGAATAAAGAAGAAACTCTTTTACATTAAACTACTGATTAAATAAACTCTTCGTGCTAAACTACTGAATAAAGAAGAAACTCTTTTACATTAAACTACTGATTAAATAAACTCTTCATGCTAAACTACTGAATAAAGAAGAAACTCTTTTACATTAAACTACTGATTAAATAAACTCTTCGTGCTTAACTACTGAAAAAAGAAGAAACTCTTTTACATTAAACTACTGATTAAATAAACTCTTCGTGCTAAACTACTGAATAAAGAAGAAACTCTTTTACATTAAACTACTGATTAAATAAACTCTTCGTGCTTAACTACTGAAAAAAGAAGAAACTCTTTTACATTAAACTACTGATTAAATAAACTCTTCGTGCTAAACTACTGAATAAAGAAGAAACTCTTTTACATTAAACTACTGATTAAATAAACTCTTCGTGCTTAACTAGTGAAAAAAGAAGAAACTCTTTTACATTAAACTACTGATTAAATAAACTCTTTGTGCTAAACTACTGAAAAAAGAAGAAACTCTTTTACATTAAACTACTGATTAAATAAACCTTTCGTGCTAACTACTGATTAAACTTTTCACATTTAACTGTTGATTAAAGAAGAAACTGTTCAATATAAACTACTAGTTCATGATGAAACTGTTCATTAAACTACTGAATAAAAAAATATTTACACTAAACTACCAATTAAAGAAGAAACGTTGCACTTTTAAGCAACTGATTAAATACAGTACGCTTTATTAAACTACTAATTGAAAAACAAACTCTTGAGATGAAACGAGTGATGAAATAATGAGAAGTGAAGGAACTGCTGATCAAATGCATGGCAGAGACTGAGTGCCATGATCCTCCGTCATCGAGCGGAGCGCAGGAACAGAGCAAGGCTGTCTTTAGAAAATGAGTAGGAAGCGAAAAATGAAGTTAGCTGGGAGAAAAAAAAAGAGAAAGAGATGAAAGAAGAAAGAAAAACACAGGATGCTGCGATTTGGAAAGACAGAGCTCAAGAGACAAGTAAGGGCAGGTCTGGGACAAAGAGCTCGGAAAGAATTAAAAAACAACAAAGAGAGAGAGAGAGACAGAGAGAGAGAGAGAGAGAGAGAAGAAGATTGCAGCTACAGCCGCTGCAGTGTGTTGCGAGCCGGCATTAAAAAAAGTGTTTTATGCTACTGAGGTGGTTTCCAGCCCACCGGACACACTCTCTCCTGACTCGGGAGGGAAGTGAAGGATCATGGGATATACGTGGGTGGACAATAACCAAACAGACACTGGTTAAAGGTGTGAGAGAGTGGAGGAAAAGAAAGAAAAATTGAGGAAGGAAGACTACAAATACTCGCTTTTAAAAAGCACTGTGTGTCTCAGTATACGTAGTGCTTACGAGATAAACATTCATAAACTGACTCTATATTCTGTGATCAAAGTCTCTGAGAACGCTGAAAATCAACACCTGTAATCTGTTTAAATGTAATATGTATATTAATACAGGGTTCACATTAAACTAATGATTGAAGAAACTACTAATTAAACTACTGACTTAGCAAAAAACATTTATCATTAAACAACTCTGTTTGCAATCAAAGTCTTCGCTAACGCTGAAATATACACAGCTGCAATTCATGTTAGAGTTTAATATGTACATTAATAAAGAGTCTACAGTTGGGACTAATTAAACATTACTGTTCATTCTTATTATTATGCTTTTATGAAACATGGACAACTGCTTGATGAAAATATGTTAAACGTATTAATCATAAGCCAGTGATTTTCCATGTTTGCATTTTCTAAAAAGATCATCCTGATGAGAAAACAGTTCAATTTAAGAATAATACATTTCCTTTGGTCTGAGTAAAATCAAGACCGTACAGTTCTACAGGTATCATTAATATCAGTACACGACAAATAAACATGATACAATGCAAACACAAAGTCCAGCTCCGTATGTCTGTGACCCTAATATGATATTTGTCCTGTGAGTGGTATTGTAATCGAATTTCACAACTTGGCAAAGTGTGTGTGTGTGTGTGTGTGTGTGTGTGAGTCATTTGATATCCAGGCCAACAGCATTCTCTTCACAACTGTGTGATACATGCCATGGGAATATCCTCTTCTCCGAAACAGGCGATTCTCTCAGAGTCCTGGAGTGCAACCAAATTACCCCAATACATACGATCAATGCCAAGATGTAATTGTAATAAGAATATGGTTGGAATTCTGTGGAATGGATTAAAGTAGAGCTAAATTTACACCAGCAGAGCTGAATGCACACTCGAGTTAGACACAATACCAAACCAAACACACATGCAACAGGCAGAGGATGTAGAGCTCTGTAAATGAAGGGCGTTACAACTCTGCGGAAACCTGCAAAACCTTTTCCCTGAGTTCTGTGGGCGAGATTCCATGTGGGCCTGATAATAATCCCAAACCAAAACACCACACCACCAGCATCTGAATGGACCAAAGAACAGACCATACTGGATGAGAAATGGGAGTGTTGAGATGGACTCTAACCTGTAATAGAAACACCAAGGTCATGGGTCCCATTCCCAGGGAATGAATGCACTGACCAAATGTGTAGATTGAATGCAATGTTTGGGTTAGCTGCGTTGGAAAAAAGTGTCTGCCAAATGCAATAATGGAAATACAAAATAATCCTTTATGGTCATTAGCTGGTCTAAACTTTTGTGGCACTCAAAAAGTAAGGTTTGGCAATAGAAATGCAAGGTCATGGGTTCATAAAGGAATTATATGGTATTTTAAAGGAAAATTGAATATTCTTGTAATTCAATGAGAATGTCATGGGTCCGATTCCCAGGGAATGCATGAATTGACCAAATGTGTAGACTGAATGCAGTGTAAAAATAAAAGAATTGGATCCTTTATGGTCATTCACTAGTCTCAACTTCTATGAAGCTCAAAAATAAAAGTGGCAATAAAAACAAAGGCCATGGGTTTCGATTCCCAGGAAGTGCAGGAACTGACCAGATAATGTAGACTGAATGCAGTGTAAACTGCTTCAGAAAAAATAAAAATAATTGTCTTTACTAAATATATTAATGTAGATATAAAATATATGGATGCTTAATAGTCAAATTTTTTTTTGGAGCTCGGAAAGCAGAGTGACAATAAAGACGCAAGTGCATGGGTTCAATTCCCAGGAAATGCATGGACTGACAAAATATGCAATACTGAATGCAATGTAAAAATAAAAGAAATGGATGCTATAAAGTCATTAGCTAGTCTAAATTCTTGTGGCTATTAAAAAATGAATAAAAACGCAAGGTCATGAACGTATATAATATACAGCTTGAATCCAAGTATCTTTGAATAAAACAACATACATGCATAGAGGTTTGCTGGAAACAGTATGTCTCGAGCAGAAGGACGTGAACTCACTGTTGTTGGACTTGAGGTCTCGGTGGATGACGGGGACGATGGCCTCGTTGTGCAGGTACTGCATCCCTCGGGCGATCTGCACCGCCCAGTTGACCAGCACATGTGGCGGGATCCTTCGTCCGGCCAGAGCGCGGCTCAGTGGGCCACCGGACGCGTACTCCATGACCAGACACAGGTTGGGCTCCTGCAGGCAAACACCGATGAGTGCGATGATGTTGGGGTGCTTGAGCATGGCGAAGAGCCTGGCTTCGTTCTGGACGCTCTGCGCCGTGACGCTGATGTCCTCGTCTGGATCCTGACGGGCTGCTTTCACGGCCACCAACTCGCCCTTCCAGGTCCCTCGGTAGACCTTCCCGAAGCCGCCGACCCCGATGACCTCCTCCAGACTCAGCTCGCTGAAGTCCACCGTGTCCGGCTCCAGCTCGCTCACCACGGCCGGTCCCAGACCCGAGCCCTGCAGCTCACCGTATCCACTGGGCTTGAAGGAGACATAGTTGGACGGGAAGATTCCCACCTTGTTGTTGACCTTTCCCGCCCACCATCCTTCGTCTCCGGATATCTCCGAATCCAGAGACAGGACCTCCACTAGGTCTCCTTTACGCAGCGTGAGTTCGTCTATCCCCGAAGCCTCGTAGTCGAACAAAGCGGTCCAAACCGGGTTGGTGAAGTTACCCTTCTGAGTCTGATCCAGACTCTTCCAGGCGGACAGCGGGCCGCGGGAGAATATGTTCTTCAGCGGCTCCATGGAGAGTTTACAAGGCACTTTGAGTGAAATCAGAAGAAGCGTGATGTTGAAGTTCATGTGGGTTCGTCACAACCCTGTACGCCCGGATCATCGGTGGAAGCGTCTCCATCAGTCATTGATCCCCATCTAGACACCAAATCAGTCACTCCAGGAGCATCTACCCCCAAAACATCACATACGAGAGGAAAACATCTCAAAGATCTCAAGTCCTTGTAAAACCCCCGTGCGACTGGAGACGCATCGGCCCTGGAGAGCTGAAGTCTGTGCTCAGGGCTCCATTGAGGGCTCAGTATTTTTAGCTGTTGGTGGTTTTGCCCGAGCAGGAAGCGCTCAGAAGAAGAATAGCAGGAAAAGCCGCTCCGACTCGCGGCCAAACGCGCCGAGAAACGCGCTCGCGTCGTCAGGTTTCTCCGATCATCGCGGGTCTGGTCAGTTTCTGAAGTTCTGCTCAAGTTCTGGAACTTCTTTCTGGGCGGCTGATCGCGTCTCGCTGTTTCAGTGGCGTCGCGTCGTTTCTGCTGCTCCGCGTCGCCCGTGTTGAGTCGCTCTCAGAGGCGGAGTGTGGAGCTCGAGTGCCGTCAGCTCTTCCCGTCTGTCCGGTAGAGGGTGGGACAGGAAAAGAATCAGATGACTGCCGACTCTCCTCCTCCCTCTCCTGGCCGCTCTCTCTCTCTCTGTGTGTGTGTGCACAGATCTTTATATGTCTTGTTATTCCCCTGTGTGCTGGACTCATACTGCTATTTTCCTTTACTGATAAAAAAAAATACATTGTAGTTTTGTAAATAAAGTCACACGAAAGCAGTTTGTATTTGTCCCCTAAAAAAAACAACAACAAAAAAAAAAAACAATCATACCTTTAATAAAGACCAGTCTATATAAATGTATGTTGTGGTATGTGGATATGTAATATATTAATTTTATGCATTTCAAACAATAGAAAATAATAATTGCCAAAAACTATGTACATTCATTGCTTTGTAGGTTTAGTTTGACAAATGCATTTAAATGAACATAATTTCAATCTATAAAGCAGCTGATGAAGACGAGTGTAATACATAATATAGTACAATTAATAAAAAAGTTATAGTTTGCTTTTATGTTGACATTCCCTATATAATTCCATATCGTATACTATATGTGTGTATATATATATATACATATATATATATATATATATATATATATATATACATATATATATATATATATATATATATATATATATATATATATATATATATATATATATATATATATAATTATTTAGGGTGTTTCTGATAATGACTGTTTTAGCTGAAGGTTTTTATTTTTTTAATAAAGGTTTACAATTGTTTTAGTGTTAAAATCCAAACGAAAAGCCCTCAAATGGTCTAATACATTTTAAATACAGATGCAAAAAGGCTTTTTATACTTTGTAAATTGTTGTCATTATTGAAGCTTTCCCCGTACAGTGTGACAACATGCCCCTCTGAAGCAGTCAGTGTGTTCAGTGGGAAAGCCTATCATTGTTGAGTGACAGAAGCTGTCTGTCTGTCATAATCACACGGGAAATATTAAATATCATATGTATTTCCAGCAGAACATGAGTGTGATTATTCCCCATGATTCCTGAGCTCCCAGAGGAAACAGCAGCTCTCTGGTCTTCCTCTGCATCCGCAGAACACACACAGCTCAAACACACTCATTACACAAATCACACACATGAGAAACACACCCGGGAAAAGAGAGTTTCCTAAGCTGCTCATTTAAATGATTAGCATGATTAACAAGAAAAAACTATTCCAGGTGTCCTTCACTCAAATATGTCACATCACATTCATTGTTATTTGAGCATTTGAACCAAACACTGATCTGACTGAACACAGCTCTCGAGATGTGTGACGTCTGCAAAACCACCAAATAATGTCTGATTTACTGAAGAAAAGAGAACGAGTCTCGTCTTTAAGATCACACACACACACTTTTATATAACTTACATTAAATAATTAAAAATGACTATAATTAAACATGACTATATATCTTGCTTAAAATTAACTCAAAGTAGGTTGGAAATAAACATGTATTAATATATTCAGTAAATAAAGATGTGGTTGTTTATTAATAAATGTTCACCTTTGATCACTCCTGATGCCTCTAGTAATTATGCGTCTGCTTTTTAATTTATAACCCATTTTGGGTTCTTTTAAAGCTTGTCATACAGTAATTTAGAAACAATAGTGGAGTTAAATTAAATAAAACTACCAAAGGTTGGGTTAGGCATTCATGCAAGCATTTATTTATTTAGAGTGTGAAAAAGCTGTTTTTGACGCATTTCCTCTGAGCATCACAGACCGATTGGCCTTTTGCAGGAGTTCCTGTTTCTACTTTAATTGTTATTTATAATACTTTAGTAGACAACCGTACTTAATTATTTCTCCGTTTTCGGTTGTGTGTGTATATATACTGCATGAAACCAGACCAGAGAAGAGTGAGCGATGGAGAAAAAAAAAATTTGTAGTTGCATTTGTAGTTGTTTGCCTTTCAGATCCAAACTTGATGTGAGGAGAGTAGAAATGAATCACGCACCGCGGTTTATAGATGTCTGCGCTATTATTATTATTACTGGAACGACCGCTGATTGGCTGCGCTGCTCGATATGTAAATGAGATGTTGCGTCAGTGTGTACGTGGCGCGTCGTCAGTAAACCATTCCGTTTAGTTCATCTGGCGCCAAATATCGTGTGTTTGAGAGAATAAAGCAACCTCATAAATCAAATGAGAATCATCATTAAGGATAATGATTGAAAAGAAGAAAAAGTACTTTAATTAGTGCTTAATTAAGTGAAATTCATCCTTTGAACACTGAAAACAAACTAATGCAAATATATTTAATTATATAATACTTGATTTTGTAGTTATTTTTGTTTTACCATCGAGATATACATTTTTGCTTATATTATGAAAAAAAAAAATTACTTTCATTTTAGTTTAGGTTTTAGTAATTTTATTAGCTCTAGTTTTTTTTATAAATGTCTATTTTTAAAAGTTAGTTTTTATATTTAATCTAAACAGCAGTGATATGTTTCTGGATGTTACTGAGCATGTCCTGAGATGTGGTGTATGATTGTAGTTCCTGACAGATGCTCAGTCACTCGTGTTATTAAACTCTGTTAAAATCTCTCGGTTCAGTGTCAAATCATGAGGAAAGAAGAGCTCATTACTCAAACCTCAGTTTATTTCACTCATACAAAATCAAGAGAAGGTTAAAAGCGAACAGACGAGAGAAGTCACGAGACTCTCTCCAGTGTCACAAACATTAAGAGACTAAAAGATATAAAACAAAGGGGAAATCAGAGACAAATGTGCATCGACGGGGAAATGAACAGAGTGCTCTCAAACCAAATCAACATCCGATGAACGACCTGGAACAGAACGAGTTAAAACTTCATGAAAGCGCCGCTGCACAGTTTCATCGCTGCAAGACACAAGCTTTAATCGTAAAACTAGCTTAAAAAGGACAAAAACCAGAAACAGAAGAAGTCACAAAAGCAAAAGAACAGAACTGTCCGCTCTGCATTTCCCTTCCAACACAAAAACTCAAGGAGCATCTGCTGCTAAAACCAACCAAAACATCTCGAGTGATATGCTCTTAAAACATGACTGAAGACGGAGGACAACCAGAGACACACGGGACTCGCTTCTGGCCGTTCATCCAAAGAAAAAGAGGAGGAAAGACAGGCCGACTCAATAAAATAAGATTAAAAAACCTAAGAGGTGTGTGATGGAGGATGTGTGTGAGAAGAGCAGCTAGGAGTCGTAGTCCTCCTCGTCCTCGTCCTGCGTCTGGAGCGGGAGAGGGACAGAAGTCATCAGAGACGCCTGCGGAGACCCCCGCGCCGCGCTGGACACACACACACACACACACACACACAGAGACATGACCGTTTCATTAATGTATGTCTAACACAAGTCTTTACAGTGCCATGTTGTGGATTTGTGAAGATGTCCCTTCATGCTGTGTGTAACAGTGAATGAAAACATCTGCACAGTGTGAAACCTGAAAGTGTAGGAAGTTATCGTCTTTCAAAACAGAGTCGACTCCGAGTCACGTAAATGAGTTTTTATAACCAATCTTTAGCGGTTTCAAGCGGACGTCAAACAGAAACATTAGCAACTGCAGAAATCAGACCAATCACCTCAGTTCATTGTTACACAGAGGAGGAGTCACTGAGCAAAGAAGTGATTTTAAAATAAATGCAAATGTAAAAATAAATGCATATTTTAAGACAATAAGAGTGTTTTTTGATCTTTAATGCATGTTAACTTGTTATTGTGGACTCCCAAAACCAAAATATGAATCTTTCATTACCCATAACAGGGGCACTTTAAATATATGTTTTTGAGAGAGAGAGAGAGAGAGAGAGAGAGAGAGAGAGAGAGAGAGAGAGAGAGAGACAGACAGAGAGCGACACAGAGAGCGAGCGCGAGAGAGAGCGAGAGACACAGACAGACAGAGAGAGAGAGAGAGAGAGAGAGAGAGAGCGAGAGACACAGACAGACAGAGAGAGAGAGAGAGAGAGAGAGAGAGAGAGAGAGCGAGAGAC